>NC_062561.1:39102321-39407142 GCF_022837055.1 Prionailurus viverrinus
CATCCCAACTCTAATTGAAAGTGTCCACTTTTGCAGGTGGTCTCTAAGCTGGAATTCACCTATTGTAGATTTCCCTACACTCAGTATGTGATCTAATCTAGTTCACTTTCAAGGCAGGGTGATCCAGACCTTTATGCCTGTTTTCAGTGGCCTTGATGCTCTGATAATGCAAATGGTCAGTTCCCGTCACATCATCACTGAATTTTTATGACTAGATTCTCAGTCTCAATGAGGATCACGTGGTAGGCAAAATTCTAAGGTGGCCTCCAAGATTCTTGTGGCCAGTCTTGTATATACCCTGTATAATCCCCTCCCCTGATTGTGGAGAAGGCCTGTGAAAATGACAGGGTTTCATCTCTGATTAGGCTATAACAAATGGAAAGTATGAAGAGATTTTACATTTGTGATTAAAGTCCCAAGTCAGCCTGAGTTAATTAAAAAGAAGATTATCCTGGATGGGCCAGGATTAATTAGGGGAAGGAGCTTAAAAGAGGGCCCGAGTTCCTTACTGAAGGGAGAATGATTCTCCAACAGTCTTTGAAGAAGAAAGTTTCCCTGTTGTGAGCCGGCTGTCTTAATAGGACTTGAGGGTGGCCTCTTGGAGACTTGAGCAACCCCAGTCCAAAAGCCAGAAAGAAAATACAGGCATACCTCATTTATTGCACTTCACTTTAATTTGTTTTATAGCTAGTGTGTGTGTGTGTGTGTGTGTGTGTGTGTGTGTGTGTGTGTGTGTGTTTTACAACGTTTTATTCTGCATTCTGCATCAAGCAAGCCCATTGGCACCATTTTTCCAAAAGCATTTGCTCATTTTGTGTCTCTGTGTCACATTTGGGTAATTCTCACAATATTTCAAACTTTTTCAAACATTTTATTTCATAGTATTATATTTTTATGGTGATTTGTGATCAGTGATCTTTGGTGTTACTACCATAATTGTTTTGGAGTGCCACAAATCATGTCCACATGAGACTCAAACTTAATCAATAGATGTTGTGTATCTTCTGCCTGCAGTTGTGGTCAAAATAATGAAAGAACTGGAATTAGAAGGGAAGCTTTAAGATGTGACTGAATTGCTGTAATCTCATGATGAAACTTTAATGGATGGGGAGTTGCTTCTTATACATGAGCAAAGAAAGCGGTTTCTTGAGATGGTATCTACTCCTGGTGAAGATTGTTGAAATGAAAACAAATGATGTAGAATGTTACAGAAGCATAGTTGTTTAAGCAGCAGCAGGGTTTGAGAGGACTGACTCCAATTTTGAAAGTTTTACTGTGGATAAAATGCTATTAAACAGCATCACATGCTACAGAGAAATCATAAGTGAAAGGGAGATTCAATTGATGTAGCAAACTTCATCACTGTCTTACTTAAAGAAATTGCCACTGGGGTGCTTGGGTGGCTCAGTTGGTTAAATGTCCAACTCTTGATTTCAGCTCAGGTCATGATCTCAGTCATGAGAGGGAGTCCCATGTTGGGCTCCTCACAACATTGATAGTGAAGCCTGCTTGGGATTCTCTCCCTTTGCCACTCCCCAACTCATTCATTCTCTCTCTCTCTCTCTCTAAAAAAATGTCACAGCAACCTCAACCTTCAGCAGCCCCCACCCTAGTTAGTCAGCAGCCATCAACATTGAATCAAGAAAAAAGATTATGACTGGCTAAAAGCTCAGATTGGTGGTTAACATTTTTAGCAATAAAGTGTTTTTAAAACAAGGTACATAATTTTCGAGACATAATGCTTTTGCACACTTAATAGACTACAATATAGTATAAATGACTTTTATATGCACTGGGAAACCCAAAATAATTTGACTCACTTTATTGGGATATTTGCTTTACTGTGGTGGTCTGGAACTGAACTCATTGTAATAGCTCTGAGGTACACCTGTGGAATCTCAGTCTCACAATCACAAAGAACTAAATTATTCCAACAACCTGATGGGCTCAGAAAAGGATCCTGAACTGCAGATGAAAATGTGGCCCAGCTAACATCTTGATTTTCACCTTGTGAGAACCTAAGCAGAGAATCTATTTATACTGTGTCTGGATATTTCTGATCTACAGCAACAGATAAGTGAGTGTTGTTTTAATCTGATAATTTAGTGATAATTTGCTGTACAGCATACAAAAGTAATACAGATCATTAGCACACAACAAGATTCTTTCTTAAATTTTTTTTCAACGTTTATTTATTTTTGGGACAGAGAGAAAGACAGAGCATGAACGGGGGAGGGGCAGAGAGAGAGGGAGATACAGAATCGGAAACAGGCTCCAGGCTCTGAGCCATCAGCCCAGAGCCTGACGCGGGGCTCGAACTCCCGGACCGCGAGATCGTGACCTGGCTGAAGTCGGACGCTTAACCGACTGCGCCACCCAGGCGCCCCAACAAGATTCTTTCTTAATATCAAACAGGTTATTCTCTATTGAAGAAGATATTGCCCAAGGATTGGAGGATTTTTTTTCTGGAAACTATTATTATGTCTGGAAACTTTTTATTATTATTATTATTATTATTATTATTATTATTATTCCTCTTTCTTCATACAATTTCTACCCATCTCTTACACTTACCTTTATATTTCTTTTACCTTTGGTTGGTATCTCCTTATTAATTTATCTTTCAGGTCACTATTTGCATTATTTTCCCATTTCACATATTTGAGAGGACTCCCCAGACACCTGAGTGTGCACCCACGTGAGATTTTTATTTAAAGTGAAAGACGTGGTGCTGTAAGAAAGAGAGAACGCACCCAAGTTTGGAGATCTGAGGGACATTCACAGCATGAGCCTCCTCTTGGGCCTAAGTTTTGCAAGCTGGACTATAATGAGTCTGAATCTTCAGAATCTAGTGAGGAATCTTGTTGGCTTGGAGAAAATTCATTTCAAAAGCTGTCTGACTCTTCCACCAGTCAAACCAGGTTTGTCAAACCAGCCGGGGTAGTTACAAAACATTAGTAAAGTGGGGCGCCTGGGTGGCTCAGTCGGTGAAGCATCCAACTTCGGCTCAGGTCATGATCTCGAGGTCCGTGAGTTCGAGCCCCGCGTCGGGCTCTGTGCTGACAGCTCAGAGCCTGGAGCCTGTTTCAGATTCTGTGTCTCCCTCTCTCTTTGGCCCTTCCCCATTCATGCTCTGTCTCTCTGTCTCAAAAATAAAATAAACGTTAAAAAAAATTAAAAGCAAACAAACAAAAAACATTAGTAAAGTAACGAGCACTGAGTGTAACCAGAAAAGTCTCATATATTGAAGAGTATAGCAAAAATACCATTTCCCTTATCTTGGCCAGTTGTAAGTCCAACAAACCAATCTAACCAAAAAAGCAGGCATCTAGTATCCCCAGAGATAAAGGCAGAAATTCTCTTGCCTAGCTTTAAAATAGTTCTGCATCCATATTAATCATTGCAGATGGCAGGTTGCTATCTCTAGTCTTCTGCCAAATCCACCAATAACTAGAATTTGGATTTCTATTGTTGATATAGTTTAGTGAACCCAAATATTTGTTAAACTTTCCATCTTTTCTCCTTTTTAACCCACCTTCTCTATTTTCTTGACTGTATTAATAATAGCAATTTAAAATCTTTATCAGTTCTCATCAACTCAATCTCTAGCAGATTGTTTCTCTCGAATTCTGGGTACTAGAGCATATTTTTTAGCATGTTTCACAATTTTTTGCATGGGTACTTTGCAGTATAGTAATAATTATAGGGAATTTGGAAGGGGATAGTTCTGACAAAAGACAGTTAATTATTTTTTAAAACATACTAGTGTGTCTTTCTAATTCTGCACAGGATTGACATTTAGGTTTATAAGATCTATTATTTTTATATTATTATTATTTTCTCTTTTCTTCATAATTTCTCTTAAATTTTTAACAAAAGGTGTTTCAAACTCCTCGTCATATTACTTTTTTGCATCTATTTTTCCTCCCAGTCTTCAGGAAAGTGCTCTATGCTTTTGGTGCCTTTGTTATTTTTATTTATTTATTTTATTTTTTACTACTTTTAACTTTTTATTTTAGAATTATCATCAAAATTAATCAACGGTCCTTTTGAAAAACTCAATACAGAGGTTACATGAAGGAAAAGTGCCATCCTTGTCCTGCTCGGCCCCTCCCCAGATCCTGCCCATCTATCAGAGGCCCAAACCTCTTTGATCAGTTGGGTCCTGGGCTGGCTAATCTGGTTATCCCTCTAGATGGACTTCCCAGTCTCACCACTCTGCTCTGTGCCCTAGGAGGCTGATATACATAGATGGTGTCTCAGGGCTCCCTTGGCTTGGCTTACAGTTGGTTCCTGCCAGTAGGGGAGATGGCAATTATTTACCCTGCCTACCACTCCTGTAGCCCACTCAAGAGTCCCTTTGGGGCTGCACTTTTCAAAGGTACATTCCCATGATTCATCTCTTACATACAACACCCAGTGCTCATCCCAGCAAGTGTCCTGCTCAATGCCCATCACCCATTTTCCCCTCTCTCCCTCACCCCCCGCCAATCAACCCTCAGTTTGTTCTCTGTATTTAAGAGTCTCTTATGGTTTTCCTTCCTTCTGTTTGTAACTATTTTTTTCCCTTCCCCCAGGGTCTTCTGTTAAGTTTCTCAAATTCCACATATGAGTGAAAACATACAATATCTGTCTGTCTCTGACTGACTTATTTCACTTAGCATAATACCCTCCAGTTCCATACGTGTTGTTGCAAATGCCAATGTTTATAGCAGTGCTATCAACAATGGCCAAATTATGGAAAGAACCCAAATGTCCATCGACTGATGAATGATAAAGAAGATTTGGTTTATATATACAATGGAATACTACTTTGCAATGAGAAAGAATAAAAGCCTTTGTTATTTTTATTTGAATGTTAAGCATTAGGCATGGAAAGATGAAGAGACAATTTGAGGCTTGGATAATGTTAATTTCCTCTAGTGTTGATTTCTTTGCTTTTGGCAAACATTTGTTGTAAAGTTGGAACACCTGAAGACAATCTGTAGTTAATGTCATTGTGAAGACTGGTGCACTTCAGATATACCCTTTACAAGATGTAAGCTTAGAACTTGAGGTGTTAAGTCTCTTCTTTCTTGGTGGACACTGGAGTCCAATTTTGCATTCTCTGCAAGCTTCATAAGAATATGGACAGCACTTTTCACTTTCTCATCAACACTGATGTCATTTTCAAATTGTTGTATATCTAAAGAGGGGAAAGGGCCACAATAATTTGACAACAAAATTATTTCTCTAGTTATCCCTTCTTTCTTACATTTTAGCTTCACAAATTCCTGCTGTCTTATTAGCTCGCCAGTGCTTTTATGCACATTTATAAATATTTTCATCTCAATTTTCTATTTGCTGTGAATGAGCATGCTATAAAATAAGCTAGACTTTCATTTATGGTAATGTGAAAGGATGAATAGATTATCAATTAGTTTTGAGATTATAATATGTTACTTATGATACATAATTGGAACCCAAAAATAGAGGAAAGAAGAAGGACAGGAATACATTTGAAGAAACATGAAGAAATGGCCAAACATTTCCAAAGTATAGAAACTAAAATGGACATGAATAACAAAGATTACCCCAAAACTTCCAAATGCACATCAATGAATGTCGTAGACACTGTCTAAAGTTCTCTTTTGGCCAGCAAAAGAGAAGGATGCAGGATGAAAAGTGACAGATAACTAATGTCCGGGAAAAGACAAGATCCCCGAATAAGGGTCGTTGCCCCGTTTTTATTAGGATCAGAAGGCTTACAAACATGGTGATGGACGTGCATCAAGAAGCAATGAATCTGTGAACATTAACTACTGGACGTGAGGGAAAGGGGGTCTTGAAGATGTTTGGGGTTAGGCGTTTGGGTTAATACAAAACAAAATATTGGCGCCAAGCAGTCAGGCATGAGGCACCACCTCTGTTTATCTTAGCTAGCCTAGGGGATGAGACAGATAGGGGAAATAACCAGAGTTAACAAGGCACCTTTTTTTTTGTTAAGCATCTCAGCTCTGGGCTGCTTCACCTGCAGCAGTCTATAGCCCAATTTACCTGTTTACCTAACTTGGTCCTTCCTTCCTGTGAAAGCAGCTTCTGCTATAGTACTGAATTATGGGTGCTTCCACCCTGAACACCTAATCTTGTTTATTTCATGTAGCTATGTATTGGGTGCCTTTACACCTCCCTATTCTTGGTTGCCTTGTCTTGTTTACCCAAACACGGGTGTGAGCATCCTATGGCTTTCTGCTTCTTTACACCTTGTTAACCCATTGGTGTAAGCCCAGGGAATGTCTAAGCTTATTCCCCACAGTTGAAAAACAGCTGATCATATAAAAGGTACAAAAGAGCCTTTGGGGTCCTTAGGTGGCTCAGTTAGTTGAGTATCCAAATCTTGATTTTGGCTCAGGTCAGGATCCCAGGGTCATGGGATTGAGCCTTGCATCAAGTTCTGTGCTGAGTGTGGAGCCTCCTTAAAATTTTCTCTTTCTCTCCCTCTGCCTCTCTCTCTCTCAAATTAAAAAAAAAAAAAAAAAAACCTTGAAAACAGCCAATTAAAAAAAAATGACACTTTACATAGGGGATAAAAACAACACAGCTGGTGGTGAGCTCCTAATTAGACATAAGGAGGCCAGAAGAAAATGAAAATAATATATTTTTAAACTCTTTAAAGGAATAAAAAGAATTGTCAACTTAGAATTCTGTGTCATGCTAAAATACCTTTAAAATATGATTAAGTAATACCATCTTTGATCAATTAAAATTGAAATAATTTATTGACAGCAAACCTATGCCATAAGACATAACAAAGGAAATTCTTCATGATAAGAAAAAAATTGGCACAAGTGAAAACGTGTGTCAACAAGAAAGAAAGAGCATTATACATAGTAAATATGTGGGTATACATAAAAGATCGTATATATTTTTAATTTCTTTAAAGTTATATGAATATTTAATGAGAAAATTCTAAGATTGTATTTTGGCATTTATATCAAACATTAAATGTAAATAGACTGAAAGTTAAGTATGCAAATTTTAATCACTAGAACTACCACTAAAGTTTAATGCAAAATTTATAGTTCAAAAGTCAACAAATAAATTTTTTAAAAATATTGGTTTGGAATGGAGATGAGATGATCCTAAAGTAGACGGGTCAAACAAAAACAACTGACAAAATATTTGAAAAAAAAAAAAAAAACAGTCTCAATTTTTACATACAAATAGGTTAATCTCTGCAAACAAGACCAGAGTTGGTTAGACTTGGGAAAAAATACCAAGAGCCAAGTGTGTGCTATCAATAAGAGACACTTGAAACATAAAATTACACAGAGGTTGATGCAAAAAACCACAAAAGCCAAAAAATATATCAGACAGTACTACTGGGAAACAGACAAACCCACAGTAATATTTAGTTAACAGTCCCTTTCAGAAACTAATTTTTAAAATAATAACAGAAGTAGTAAATAAATAAACAATCTGGACACTCAGATGTCTTTATTCAGTTGAGGTATTGAAAACTAAATTCAAGAACTAGAATAAAATCATTTCAAGTCCACATGATATGCTCACTAAGTTAGACCACATACTGTGTCAAGAAGTAAATCACAATTTATCAAAACATTAAAATCTTATAGAGTGTTCTCTATTCATGAGATAATTAAATTACTAATCAATAACAAGAAGACATTTAGAAAATCCCCACTTGATTTTAAATTAAATGACACTTGTAAATAATACCGAGTCAAAGATAATAAGCACGAGGGGAATTAGAAAATGTGTCAAGCTGAATGATAATAAAATCACAACATACACACAAAAACATTGTGGTATGCTGCAAGCACAGTGCTTAGAAATAAGTTTATAGATATAAATACATTTAGTCATTGAATTATTCTACATTAGTCATTCTGTTATTCTATGACTCCTAAATATATACTGTATTATGTACTGTAGATCTTTTTTTTGTTAGAATTCTTATTAAATAATACAATTTCTGTCATCTGTATTTTATTTTAAAACGCTACAAGATAGGCTTTTTCATTATTAAACTTGTTTTTAATGTATTTTGGCAGTCTATATCTTAAATTAGTGCTGTGCAGCGGAGATAAGGAAACAGTCTCTCTCGTAAGCACAGAACCAAAGAATGAGTGTTCCTCCCGGTTTTGCTGACCGTGGCTCCTCTGGTGCCTTCATATCATGAACTCCAGATCAGGGATTTGGGGACAAGAGATTTGTTCAGCACAATTACCTCTAGTAGATAGTGCTACTTAGCCGTGCTGGGCTGTAGTTTGCAATAAATAATAAATAATAGACAAAACCTCAATACAGCTGAACAGCTGTCGCCACAGCTAACAGTGGAGCAAATCACGAGGTCAGACAAGAAATGTAACTGGGGAGCACACAGATACCCAGCTGCCAGGGCTAACAGAGCACATATCTTCACATCTGCAGGGCTGTAGCTGCCAAACCTTTCCCATAAGCAGCTTTGTGTATTGACTTCAGTCAGGCCTGGTAGAAAGACAGAGAAATAAAATTTTGTATATTCAACACTGTTAGAATGAAGAGTGTATCAAGTTAATGTTGCAATTGTGAATGAATGGCTATGATTTTATTTTTGTCAAAGAAGAAATATACTCTTAAAATATTTAAGTTCTTTTGTTCAAGGGCTATGTCTATTTCTTTTTTTACTATCTAAACAACTGTAATAATCATTTACTATCTTTAAAATTGCAAAGCTCACATTGTGTTCAATTATAGTTTCACATGGAAGCTGAACTATTTCATTAATAGATATATTTTACTGAAAATTATTTACTGAATTGAGAGACTTTGATACTCTTTTTGATTTTTTATCAAATCTATAGTCTAAAACATTCTTTTGTATCATGTTACTTGTCATTGTTGGCATAATATTTATGTTACATTACTAAGTAAAAAAGATAACACTTTCATGGTTGGCGCAAGAGTAAATTTGTTACATGAAAAGAAAACATAGATGCAAGTGAAAGATAAAATTTCTTAAAATATTTGATAGCCATCCAAGTGTGGGATAATAGTGGTATATATATATATATTTTTATTTGGTATATTCCTTAGGTCAAACAGATACCAAAGAGGGGATTGAGTTGATGACCCTGTGAGGTAATTCAAGGAGCAACTACCCACCCATTTCAGATGGGCTCTTGACCACACGTGACATTTCTAGATGCTGGCTACGTGTCTGCCACTCTAAATGGGCCAACGCAGTAATGGGGGAAATTGTGCACATATAAGTGTTTGCTGAGAGCTGGAGTGCATTGAAAATCAAATGGCCAGTCCTAAAATGGGCCTGAAGTTTTTCTACAGCCTTTTTTAAGAGAAGATACATTTGCTATTATATTCATATTGTTAAGACAAATGCAGATTTTGAAATTCTACAATTAGAAACTATTTCAAGGTGCTCTCAACTGCTCTGAAAATGAATATCCCTATTACAAAGATACTCTGTGAACCCATTTCCTATTTTTAATAGCCAGTTGAATCATACAACTGTTCTTTGTTGTGTTCTGATCAAATTCCTGTTTATGATATGGATCTTTATGTAAATTGTCCTAGGGAATTAGTATGCCTCTATCTCCTTACTGTTCCTTTAGAAAATCATAGTTTTCATAATAAATGAATATACTAAAATTGTGTTTAATACATCAGTTTCTTATGAATTATTTACTGACCATTGTCTTTCATGTGTTCTCTAAAATGACTTTCATGCCCAAAAACATGGAGTATATTTATGGGTATGTTTAGATATCAGTATAACCAAACTCAGACTGAGAGGTCTTTTCTCCATCATTCATCTGCTTATCAACTGGCAATCCCCACATATTGTTCCACAATCCTCTCGTTGTATGACTGTCAACATTAGTGTATACAGTTTGTCAACTTTGAATAGATGAGGAGATACAATAATGTACTGAAAACAAACCAACTAGAAATTATGGAAACTAAGAGAAACTAATCAAAGAATATTTTTACAAGGGTAAAAACATAAGAAATGTAATTTTAATATTGTTCAGTATGTTTTATCATAATCTACTGCTTATAGGTATCTGAGAAAGTTATCTATTATGTCTTTGAAGCCATATTTCAGTTGGGAATGTTTAATAAACTTTGCTTTTCTTAATTAATTTTAGGCACTCTACTGTGTATACACTGGTGTTTTAGTGTTGTTTCACTTTGAGGATATGCCTTTTGTGAAACTCCTGATAAAATTCTTCACCCATTTTTCTGTCTATATATTTTATTGGTATCTCCATATATAGATTTTTCTGCATTTTCTAGGTCCTGGAGATGTAAAGTTAGGTGTGTGCGTGCACGTGTGTGTGTATGTGTGTGTGATCTTTTTCTTTTTTTAATGTAGTGGACATCTATTATAAACTTTTTCCATTAGAACTGATTTCATTATATCCTATAAGTTTTGGGTATGTTGTTTTTCATTTTCATTTGTTTTGAGATATTTTATTTTTCTTATGGTTTCTTCTTTGACCTATTAGTTTCATTTCCACACAGTAGTGAATTTTCTGGTTTTCCATCTGCCATTGTTTTTTAGTTTCATACCATCGTGCTCAGAAAAGACACTTGGTATTATTTCAGTCTTCTTACATTTGCTGAAATTTGTTTGGGGACCTGACATGTAATCTGCCCTAGAGAATGTCCCATGTGCACTAGAGAAGAATGTGTATTCTGCCGCTGTTGTGTGGAATGTTCTACATATGTCTGTTAGGTCCATAGGAACTTTAAAATATAGTTCAAGTCATGGGGCATCTGGGTGGCTCAGTCAGGTGGGCATCCAGCTGCGGCTCAGGTCATGATCTTACAGTTTGTGAATTTGAGCCCCGCATCAGGCTCTGTGCTAACGGAGACTGGAGCTCAGAGCCTGGAGCCTGCTTCGAGTTCTGTGTCTCCCTCTCTCTCTGCTCCTCCCCGCTCATGCTCTATCTCTCTCTCTCTCCTTCAAAAATAAATGAAAACATTAAAAAAACTTTTTTTAATGTAGTTCAGGTCAGTTTTTCCTTGTTGATTTTCTGTCTGGATGATCTCTCCATTGTTGAAGTAGGGGTATTAGGGGTATCCCTAATATTATTGTATTACTGTCTATTTCTCTCTGTTAGTATTTGCTTAATATATTTAGGTGCTTCAATATTAGGGGCATGTACATTTACAATTGTTATATCCTCTTAATGACTTGACCCCTTTATCATTAACTAGTAGCCTTCTTTGTCTCTTACAGTTTTTGACTTAAAGTCTACTTCTTCTGATACAAATATAGGTACTCCTGCTCCCTCTCATGTACTATTTTCCTCATTTCAATTAGTTGTTCATAAGTGTTTCCTTATAGTTCACTGATTTCTTTAAGAGGATTACTTTGAATTCTTTGTCATACAACTGATAAATATCCATTTCTTTAAGGTTAGTCATTGGAGTTTTATTAGTTTTCTTTGGTGGTATCATATTTCCTTGATTAATCATGATCCCTGTGGCTTTGTGTTGGTGTCTCCGATTTCAAGGAAGTAGGCTCTTCTTTTAATCTTTATGTACTGGCTTTGATAGATAAACTCTTCACCAGTCAGCCCATCAAGAAGTTGAATGGGCCATTTTTTGGTTCATGGGTAGGCTTGTTGCTCGAGTCCTTGGGTAGGCCAGTCTGGTGCCTGGGTCAGCAGATGAGCAGGCCTGGTGCTTGAACACATGGCAACCAGCCTGGTTCCTGGACCTGTGAGAACAGGCTTGGCCCTGGGGGCCACTGAAGTAGGCTTAGCATCTGGGTCCATGGAGATGCTTCCATACCAAAATAGGTAGGCCAGGGCCTGGGTTCATGGGAGACCCCTGGGAGCCTGGTACCATGGAGTCACAGGGGGCATACTGGCTCTCACTTCACTTTCTTTTTCTCTTAGGGTGAATCTCTTTCTGTCTTGGCACTGGGCTGCCTGGGCTTGCTAGAGTGGTGATGGGGGGTGGTGGGGAATGTGAATATCTTTTTACCCTTCTCAATGTGTGTGTGTGTGTGTGTGTGTGTGTGTGTGTGTGTGTGTGTGTATCATTCTGGTGATGTGATGACTCACCTGGAATTGTTAGCTCTTGTGAAGGTATTTTTGGTTGTGGATAGTTATTCAAATTAATGTTTCTGAGAGGAACGGTTGCTAACTTCACTCAAACTAAATAATTTAAGTGTATTTGAAATCATCAGCCATTTACTTTGTGGTTTATTATTTTTATGTCTTTATTATTCAAGGTCACGAAGATGTTTTACATTTCTTTCTAAAGAAAGAAAGAATGCACCTGAGTGAAGAAAGAGTATAGTTGAACAAAGGAGGTAATACATTTAATTAAGAAAAAGTGAAATTTGGATGTATTATTTTACTCATTAAGCAGAAAATTAAAAAAAAAATCTTACTGCTTTCCTCTCAATTTAGGAATAAGTTTACCAAACATTTCAGATAATCATACTTATGTGTCAATGTATATTTGATTATGGAATATTTAAGCTAATAGTTTATCATATATAAAAAATGTATGACTTTTATTTTCTTTTCTAACTTCTAGAATTCATTGCTGAGGTACTGAGGAAAATCGAATTATATCTGATAGTTCAAGTTCAAACTATGACTTTTACTTTAATGTAACAGATATGAATTCTAAGTAATATTGTTATTTGAACTCTATGAATTTTACTTCAATTATTTTTTTCAAATAATTCTATTAATATAATCATAAATGACATCTTTTCATGTTGTCTAGGTTCAATTCCTTTTGCCCATGAAATATTCATTTTATTTTGTCCTTGGCTACTTTATAGATATTAAATTAATTTGGTAGAAAATTATTATGAAACATTTTACAAAATATTCTCTCCTTTAAATTATGAGCCTAATTATCATGTGAATATGGAGATTGTGAAACACATATGCAGCAAGTTTCAAAACTTCTCGTATCTTTTATTACTATATTTACCAAATTCTTACTATCTCTCCCTTTCTTTGTACCTCTCAGAGCCACAGAGCCATAGAACAGTGTGATATTAAGAGAAGAAAAAATGCATTTAAATAATAAGACTTGTTCTTTGAATCTTGTATTAAATTAATTTTTTGGATATACTTTTTATCAAAAAACATAAGAGAAATTAACAGAATATTTTGCCAGATATTGTTCTGAAAGTAATTTATAGAAATGCCTTCTAATTAAAAAATGAGCATATTGATTTGAGTCAAGAATAGAGTTTTCATATTTTGAAACAGTAAACTGTCTTTAGTTTGTTAAGATTAAGATAAATGGAAGAGAGAGGGCTTGTGCTTGAAACCCAGATCTGTTACTCACTGCTTACAAGATGTTGAATATTATTTAATTTCTTTAATGCTCAGTTGTCTTTTTAATCTCTTTATCAAAATATATACAAAATAAGATAAGATAAAACCAGAGAGGGAGGCAAACCATAAGAGACTCTTAACTATAGAAAAGAAACTGAGGGTTCCTGCAGGGGTGGTGGGCAGGGTATGGGCTAAATGGGTGATGAACATTAGGGAGGGCACTTGTTGGATGAGCACTAGTGTTATATATAAGTGATGTATCACTAAATTCTACTCTGGAAACCAATACTACACTATATGTTAACTAGAATTTAAATAAAATCTTGGAAAGAAAAAAAAAGGATAGATAGATATAGATAGATATAGATATAGATATAGATGATATAGTTATCAACGATGGAAATGAGTATAAATAAGTGTGATTAGACCCACATAATCATATAGATGCATAAATGTTCAGGTGGGCCTGGTAAATATTCAAATATACACAAGCACCACAAGTTTCTCTATTGCTGTCTTTTTTAATGTTAATAATAAGTGGCCATTGAAAAGTGTTCAAATAGTTACATGTTGGAAAATTGAAGATGACTTTTTATGTTGATTTAAAAAATATAGTGGTAAACCTATATATAGTGGTAAAACCAAAAAAGTAGTTTTGACACCTTTTAAACTGCTGTGTATGAGCTGTTTTAATTGAATTCTTATGTATAGGCATCATATACAAAATTCAAGTTAGGTTCAAGATAGATAGATAGATAGTAACATAGATACAAAGAAAATGGGAAGAAGTTGATAAAAAAGTGTAAAAGGGGAAAAAAGAAAGAAAAATAGAGCTATAGAAATCTAAATAAAAATATAGACCAGCAGCCTTATTTTACAGTATGAGCTATGGGTGACAAGTATTTCAGAAACATAGCTGTTTGTACTTGACCAGCCTATTGACTTTTAATATTACAAACTTGAATTGAATTAATGGCTAGCTGTAACTTCTAATGAAGAGTATCGCTATAATAATCTAAAGGAGCAGAACATTACTTAAGAAATTCTGACATCTCTTTAACACAAATTGAGAAAGTAAAGAATAGTATTAATAAGCATTAGTATAAACAAAAGCAAAACAAAACAAAACAAGATTTTAGATCAGCAGACCACTTTCATAGGAAACAATAACAATGAGATTGCTATGGTTTTGATGTTGTTTTAACACATTCATTATATGTAAAATAACATCTCTAAAAATTTGGGCAATGTCACTCATTTTCAATTTCTATAAATGAATTAAGGCTCTCACAGTACCCTTGCTTTTACTTCTTCAAATATAAGTGATCAGGTTTTAGATAAATGACAACACTTACAGCAGACTTTAGACAGTGGTGATCTGTTGTGTTTTTGTTTTTGTATTTTGCTTATTTCAGAAATTTGCTATTTTTATTTTTATTTTATTTTTATTTTTTTAAATATAATTTATTGTCAAATTGGCTAACATACAGTGTATAAAATGGGCTCTTTGTTTTTGGGGTAGATTCCTGTGGTTCAACACTTACATACAATACCCAGTGTTCATCCCAACAAGTGCCCTCCTCAATGCCCATCATCCATTTTCTCCTCTTCCTCACCTCCCCCATCCACCCTCAGTTTGTTCTGTGTGTTTAAGACTCTCTTGTGGTTTGCCTTCCTCCCTCTCTGTTTGTAACTATTTTTTCCCCTTCCCTTCTCCCATGGTTTTCTGTTAAATTTCTCAAGATCCACATATGAGTGAAAACATATATCTGTCTGTCTCTGACTGACGTATTTCACTTAGCATAATACCCTCCAGTTCCACCTATGCTATTGCAAATGGCAAGATTACATTCTTTCCATTGCCAAGTAGTATTCCATTGTGTATATAAACCACATCTTTTTATCCATTCATCAGTTTATGGTCATTTGACTCTTTCCATAATTCTGGCTATTGTTGATAGTGCTGCTATAAACATTGGGGTACACCTGCCCTTATGTGTAGAAGGGTTCTAATAAGATTTAAGCATAGGCTACATGGAAGAGTCTACTGAGACAATGACTGCACAGTTAAACAACAACAAAAAATCATGGAGAGCCATGTACACTGAGACAAGGAATTTAGATTTTCTTTTAAAGGCATTGTAGAATTAGATCATATAAGTAAAATTGTTGGCTTCCTGGGTTAGAAAGATTGCTGTATTAGAAATATAGAGCGTGCTTGGAGAGAGGCAAGGATAATCTGGAGGTTAACATAGCCTCTGAGAATGACATTTGTGACATTAGTCTAAATTAGAGGTGTGAGGGGTGCTTGGGTGGCTCACTGGGTTAGCTGAGCATCTGACTCTTGATTTCAGCTCAAGTCATGACCTTAGGGTCTTGGGGTTGAGCCCTGCATTAGGCTCTCTCTCCCTCTCCCTTTGCCCACCCTCCCTCATTTGCATGTGCAAGCACGTGCACGCTCTCTCTCTCAAAATGAATGAATGAATGAATGAATGAATAAGTAAATAAATAAGAGGTGTGAGGCTTAGCATGGAAAGGAGGGGCATATTTTATGGAGCACAAGCTCATACTGTACCTATCATTTCTAAGAGTGACTACTTTTCCTTTTATTGACTAATAGCTACAAAATACTTTGTTCTCAGATGTGTTTATGAATCTCTTAGTGAGCTGCAAGAGTTTTGGCAATGCTAAAGTAAGTTTAGAGGAACTATTTGTTGAGAGTGTATTCATTTGTGAGGGTGTGTTTTCAGTGACAACTTGTATGAATTGTTTAGTGGGTCAAAAGAAGTCAGAACTGTGAGAAACTGGGAACCGTATGTTGCTAATAGCATAGTTGTTACAAGGTACACATGCGTGGAAGCCTTTATCTCCATGACTATCTGAAAATGGCCACTTGATAAATGTGACTTTCCTTCCATCCCTCTTTGATTCCCTCTTTTACTCTTACTGGAATCTGCAAGTGCTTAAGTCTGCTGAATTACATTAAAAGGAAATAATGCTTCAGGATGCCTGGGTGGCCCATTTGGTTTAGTGTCCAACTGTTGGTCTCAGGTCATGATCTCAGGATTCAAACCCCATATTGGGCTCCACACTGGGTGTGAAGCCTACAAAAAGAAAAAAAAAAAGAGATGTACCTGGGTTGCTCGCTTGGTTAAGCATCCAACTCTTAATTTTGGCTCAGGTCATGATCTCAAGGTTGAGATCAAGCCCCACTTTGGGGATTGGGATTCTGTCTCTCTTTCCCTCACTTGCAGGCAAGCTCTTTCTCTCTCTTAAAACATTTTTAAAAAAGGAAATAGTGCTTGAATTGTAAATAATTGTTTTCTATGAGTTAGGAATCTCTTTTGTTTTATGTCCATCTGTTACTGGGTTGCTTAGTTCTTGTTCCAAATGCAGTTGGAGACCTGAGACTAGAATGGGGAAATAGATTTTATGGAGTAGGTAAGTATAGTACACTTTCAAAAGTGAAAGGGAGACACTGCCAGTGGCAATGGCACCTGGAAGCTCTAGCTACATCCTTTTAAGCTTCCTTTCTGCATATGTAAATTTGGCTTTATTTGATATTTTTGATTGACAGCTGGTGGTTGTATAATATTTTGGCTTCTGCACCATGCGCCTAAAGGGCAAATTGCACCTTTTGTGCACAGGCTCAGATTTTAGAAGTCCCCTTGGGGCACTTGAGCCAGCTCTGGCTCCTCCTGTTCTGTTAACCCTGGGGTGGGGGGGCTCTGAGGGTGTGGTCAGCACATGCTTCATCTCTCCTAGCTCTTGCCTAACAACTGCCTAACAAGTCCATTTCAACTTCCATTGTATTTTGTGATGTGTGGGTATGTAGCTATATAGAAAAGTAGAGTGATAAGAAACAATGGTATTTCTTCTCCATTGATGTAAACATGATATTAAAAAAGTGTTGTT
Organism: Prionailurus viverrinus; assembly: GCF_022837055.1. NCBI lineage: Eukaryota > Metazoa > Chordata > Mammalia > Carnivora > Felidae > Prionailurus > Prionailurus viverrinus. The sequence goes on from NC_062561.1 coordinate 39,119,559, forward strand.
TTAGTTAACAAACTGAGGTACTTATATCTACTTGATCGGTATAATAATACCTCATTCTCATACTTGCCTGTTAAAAAACATAAGAATGTACAATATATTTTTTGCCAACCTATTTTACAGAAGCTCATTTATTCATCTATTCACTTATAGAAATATGAGAGACCTCTAACCTCTGAGACTGAGAGACCTCTAACCTCAGAGACTTCGAAACCTCTGAAGAAGACTTTCTTTAGGTCAATTTATTTGAATAATTGGTTAGGAAAGCTTACAGAAAAAGATCACTCTGTATATAAAACATGCTTACTAGAAATACGTTGTCTAAGGAGAAAATGAATATTGCATAAATTTTTAGGTTGTTCTCCAAAGCAGCATCTAAGAAGGGGGAAATGGGTTTTCTATTCAAAGGACTTTTCAACAAACACAGCAGAAAGGAGACCTTTCACTTATGATCGATAAAAGTCTACATAACAAACAACACTTTGCTCTCTCCATAAGAAAGACTGTTTTCTTCTCAGGGACCAATACCTAACAAACAAGGCTGGAAGATAAAGATGTATTGTTCAGACCAATTATGCTGAAGAGAAACATAAATAAAGGCTGTGGCTTTGTGTCAGTTTCAGGCACATCTCTTGGACAAGGAACGTGAAACACTACAGCTATGAAGCCTCAACAAAGCAAAGTAGAACATTTTTAAAAAGAGTTATGTTAATCTATTTTTCTTTTATGTTCCTATCTTGAATTTAAAGATTAAGAATAAATAAGTCGAAGCAATGCCATAAACTTAAAATGATATATCCTTTGATTGAAAAGATCAAAAAGTTTATAAGTAAAAGAGCCACATAATATGATTTGGAATTTGCCTAAAAGTGTATTTCTTGAGTTGCATAAATTATTTGACTAAGGCATTTTATTTTTTTCATTTTCCCCTAACGCACCTCATTGCAGCATTTTACCTAAGATATTTGTTTCTTAAATCTGATGTTAAATTTCTCTATATCTCTCTGTTTATTTCTCTCTCTATATATATATCTAATCTGTATTTGGGCAGAAGGATTTTGCTAGATTTGTTTTTTTTTTTTTACGTATAGTATTCGATGCTATATTAACAGAACTTAGTGATTTTTAGGCATGTGTGATGGGCAGAAGTCAGTGTTGATGTCTCAGCTCCTGGTGGCATTATCATTTAGTGTGTGTTAGAATGCCAATGAAGAAGCAGGTTTTCCAGAGAAGTTAATGACTTCAGTTTTGGAAACTTGGATTCTGTGGTTCTTGAAGCTTTTCTAATTGCAAATGTCGATATATAGGTTAGAAAGTAGTTTTGGGATCTCAAGGAAAAAATATGAACTAGAAATTACTGCATGAAGAATATTAAGTACAGGTATTGTGTTTAGTGTGAAAATAAATGAATAAATTTTAAGATAAACTGCAGTTTTATTATCTCTATATATCTATATATTATTTTAATAGGCTTAATGAGCCCACTTATGTGACCTATACCATGAAGAACTAACATATTTTGTTTATAAATTATTTCTCTGACTCTTATATAGTATGTTACAAAGTTAACAGTAATTAAAACAGTACATTTCTGGCATAAAGACAGAGATAAAGACTAATGAAACAGAATAGAGACCAGAATTAAACCCATGCATATATAGTCAGTTGATATCCAGCAACGGTATCAAGAATACATAATGAACAAAAGATAGCTTTTTTAACAAATAGAGTTGGGAAAACTGGATGTCAACATGCAAAAGAATAAAATTGGACCCCTATCTAAACATCATACACAAAAGTGCACACAAAATGAGTTAAAGACTTAATAATAAGACCTAAAACTGTAAAACATATGTAAAACCTAACAGTATGGAGGCTCCTCAGAAGACTAAAGACAAGTCTTTACCCTACGATTTAGCAATCCCATTTCTGAGTATCTATCCAAAAATTGAAATCAGAATCTCAAGGAGATATCAACACTCCCATGTACATTGCAGCACTATTCACAATAACCAAAATATGGAAACAATCTAAATGTCTGTCAACAGATGCGGGGGAAATATGTGGTATATACATATAGTGGAATACTATTCAGCCTTAAAATATAAGAAAATCCTGCCATTTTCTACTACATAGATGAAACTGAAGGACATTATGCTGAATGAAATAGGCCAGACAGAAAGACAAATACTGCATGATTCCACTGACATTTGGTACCTAAAATATTTAAACTCATAGAAGCAGAAAATACAGAATAGAATAGAATAGGGTAGAATAGAATAAAACCATATTATGGTTACCATATTTTAGGGCAGAAGGAAGGAGGAAATCAAGACTTGTTCAACTGGCATGAAGTTTGGAGATCTGCTATACAGTACAATACCTGTAATAAACAATACTGTATTGTTCATTTAAAAATTTGTAAAAGAGTAGTTCTCATGTTAAGTGTTCTTACCACACACGCAAAAGGGGACACATAAAAATTTTGGAAGTGTTAGGCACATTTATTGTCTTAATCGTGGTGATGGTTGCATATGTTTATGCTAATGTCTAAACTCATCAAATCATGTATGTTAAATATGTGCAGATTTTTGTATATCAATTATACTGCAATAAATCTGTTTAAAATTTTTAAAGAATATTGATAAATATATGCTGTCTAAATGAATAGATTAAGAACTGAGTTTCAATGTTAAAATCTAGAAGTGGGTGATGGTATAAGGAATTACGGTAAAACCTTGGTTTGCGAGCATAATTCATTCCAGAAACATGCTTGTAATCCAAAGCACATGTATATCAAAGTGAATTTCCCCTTAAGAAATCATGGAAACTCAGATGATTCATTCCACAATCCAAAAATATTCATATAAATATGATTATAATACTGTATTATAATACAAAATAATAAAGAAAATGCAAAATATAAAGAAAAATAAATTAACCTGCTCTTACCTTTGAAAACCCTCGTGGCCAATGTGAGGGAGACAAGAGAGAGTTGGGTAATTGTGTAGGATGACATTCAGTGTCACTAACGGAATGACTGCTATCTATTGGCTCATAGAATCTTTTTCTTTTTGTGCAACTTTAACGAGGAACCTATCCGATGACACTTGGTTTGGCCTCCTTTTGAGGATTTTGCGGAAATGTAACATTGCATTGTCATTAAACAGATTCATCACTCGCACTGTTACATACAGACTTATTCAGGTGGTGCTTTTGTACAAAATTTTGCATTGTCTCCCACATTTTATGTATCTCCCCAATCTCACTTGCAGTGAGGGATTCCTTTGCCTTTTTCTCCTCCTCTGCAGATGAGATGCAGACAGACACTTCTTATAAAATGTTGCAATTTCAGCCACTTGTATACCTCCTTTGTACTTCTCAATGTGGTTTCCTTCTTAACTTCCACCATAATCATCTTCTTCTTGCCACCTTTCTTTTCAATCTTTTTCTGCATGTGGGCCATTGTATACACTCACACGGATGTTGACTACAGTACAGTATTAATAAACTCTTCTCATATAATGTATTTAATATAACTGGCAGTAAGGCAGCAGAAGAAAGTGTCTGTATCTGCAGGCAGCCTGGCCTAGAATGAAGCGCAAAGCGTTCCTAAGCTTACTCTTGTGTGAGAAAGCAAAGGACTGTCCATAGGTGCCTTGAAGTGACAAAAACTACACTAGTGCCAGGTGTGGGCACCTTCCAACGTTCTGAAGAATCACTGATTTCTTCCAAACACCAACCACATCCTGAGACCAAGCATCTGAGCACGGGAGACAATCACCCACAATTTCACAGAGAGAAAGAGAGAGAGAGAGAAGAACCATTGGCTCAGTTGTGGTCATGTGACACTTGGCATCACGTACTATTCATATTACAAGACATCACTTGTTTATCAAGTTAAAATTTATTAGAAATATTTTCTCATCTTGCAAAACACTTGTAGAACAAGTTACAATTCAAGGTTTTACTGAATATTTTTAATCACTCATCACTAAAAGTTTATTTTGCTGGATATGAGACAAAAGGCCTGATTCAGTATCAACATATTCTTATGTTCATGTGTTGGACATTTTTTATATTAAAGCAATCTGTATAGTTTCAGAAAATATACAATATTCCCTGTGGCTACCTAATGTCAATCCAGCCCAGTCCTAAAATTCTTTGGCTGCTATTGCTTTTACCTGCTGAATCTACAGAACTGTTTTGTTGTTATTGTTGTCGAAAATATTACAGAAACAAATTAGTTATATTGATAGATATTTGAGAGTTTTTATCTGGGATATACCCCCCAAAATGGTAGGGTAAGTGTGAAAATGTGATAGAGATTTATTAGGGTGTATTCGTTTCTTATTATTAAGTCCTTCTATAGACCTCAAATTAAAATAAAATTTAGATACAAAAGTTTTTATAAGGTAAGGATTCCCAGTCATAGGAAACATTAATATACATACAAGTCATGAACTAACTCAGGGAACACTTGCTTATCTCTCCTTGAGAGTTCTTTAAACCTACAGGGATAATACCATAGTTAATTTTATATCTGTAATCTATCTTTGGATCTTCTGCCAAGATTGCTAAGAAGGCAGTCATATCAATTATGCAGATTTGTTTCATGATCTGGCTATTTCTACCTTAATAATTGGACTTTAGGATGAATTCCTTTCACATAGGCCAATAAACATTCAACAGTTCTAACCACAAAATATTGTACATGCAAAGATTTTCAAAACTTTTTAATACAATTTTTAAATCTAAGTGAAGGGAACAATAGTTTCCTTTGATGAATAATAACCTGATATTATTTGTAGGGCTTTTTAGTACTTTTATCACTGTCTTCCTGTTGGAAGAGAGTATATTTATTCATTTGTGGTTTCACTATATACAGAAGGTATAAAATGATTAGAAGAGGAGCAAAATTTGAATGGTTCCCTTATTTATTTATTTATTTATTTATTTATTTATTTATTTATTTATTTATTTATTTATTTTACATCCAAGTTAGTTAGCATATGTGCAATAATGATTTCAGGAGTAGAATCCAGTGATTCATCCCCAACATATAACACCCAGTGCTCATCCCAGGTGTCTTCCTTAATGTCCCCTACCCACAACCCCTCCAGCAACCCTCAGTTTATTCTCTGTATTTAAGAGTCTCTTATATTTTGTCCCCCTCCCTGTTTTTATATTATTTTTGCTTCCCTTCCCTTATGTTCATCTGTTGTGTATCTTAAATTCCACATATGAGTGAAGTCATATGATATTTGTCCGTCTTTGACTAATTTTTTTTTAACAAAATACCCTCTAGTTCTATCCATGCTGTTGCAAATGGCAAGATTTAAAAAAAAAAAAGGCTCATGACTAAAGCTATGTAATATTCTATTAGGGACGATAGTGAGACAGAATAATAAAATGGGGTTTAAGAGTGAAAATAAAATGGTTTCCTTAAATTGTTTATAAACAGATAAAATTAAATTCAATATGAATAATTTTGTTGAATCAGGAAAATAGAAGGTTAAGCAAAATTTCCTAGGATAATATCTGGGCTCATAATTAAAATCATGGCATCATGAGTCAATAATATATTTCTATGTTTAGCAGACCTATAAATATTACTGTACATTGGGGCTCAAATGAGCTAAAAGGGATAGTGTAACACTGTGCAGAACTGCCAACCAATCCAGAATTCAAAGTTATATATAACTAACTACGTCCTTTGGCCTTGGAAAGATTACTAAATTCACAGACTTAATTTCTTTCTCTCTGCAATAGTTTAATCACAACTATTCTGATTACTTTGCAGGGATCTTGTGAGATGAATAACATTATTGCTGATTCAAGGTCAAGACAAAAGTGAGATTATAATATTTCGTGTTTCAGTGAAGATATTTTATGTACTTATCAAATATTATATCCTGGAGGGTGGTTCAAAGTTAAACAAGTCTTGTTCTTTGGAAGGAACTAGTGATCTTGTTTTTTGGAGTAGGGAGTAACCAGAAGAACAAAAGAAATCCTCACAAATAGATTAATGAGATATGCATCAAAAACTCCAAAAGGGTAATCTGCTTGAGGACGTTTGATTGAGGGAGTTAAAATTGAAGAAGTTTCCATATATAAGGTATAATTTGAACTGGACTTTGAAAGATTAGTAAAAATTCAGTTATCAAGAGGTGAGGTAGACCGTGGTAATTTATTTATTTATTTATTTATTTATTTATTTATTTATTTTTTAATGTTTGTTTATTTCTGAGACAGAGCATGAGTTGGGGGGGGGGGGCAGAGAGAGAGGGAGACACAGAACCAGAAGCAGGCTCCAGGCTCTGAGCTGTCAGCACAGAGCCCTTCGGTGTGCTCAAACCTGACCTGAGCCGAAGTCAGCCGCTCAACAAGTGAGCCACCCAGGCACCCCTAGGTGGTGATAATTAAAAAAAAAAATATGATGAACCAAATGGTTTTGGAGTTTTGGTATGCAGTGAACATGGTAGAAGAAAACATGAATATCATCCTGGCATGATGGAATTTTTCCTATAGGCAATAAAAGATTCTATAAGGAATAGTACTTTTCACTTTGCCGTAGAACATTAATGGACTGGAAGTAACAGAGTAAAAGAACAAACCAAAAGAAACAATAGGTGTCATAATTCTGGCTGCAAAATTCTCATTGTAATTGTTGTTGCTTTCCTTGGGCTTCCTAAAATTCCTTCACACCCTCTAAATCTAAACCCAGAAACATAATGTGTAGTCCAACTGCTACAGATTGTAGGCACTATTAAAATCTATTATAAATTGCAGTTCAGTGGGTATTGGTGTTTAATTATTAAGGAAATATAAAAGAAAATAATTTTCTAGTAATGAAAGTATGAGAAAGCATATTAGGGTGAATCGCAAAACAGAGACGAATTTAGGTTCTGGTTCAGGCAAACCTGGCACATCCGGGTTTCAGTCCCAATATGATTTCCACTTGCCATGTCACCTTGTGCAAATCTCTTAAGGTCTTTTAGTCCTTTGTTGTTTTTTTCTTTTTTTGTAGACTTGGTTTCATAAAATCTATCAGAGACATTGGTAAAAAAATTTAAATTAGACACTATATGGAAAGTGTTGAGATAGAGTATTCTTTAATTAAATTATCATTGTGATTCATGAGTCCATGAAAATATCTGTAATATGGAGGTTGATTATAATTCTCTCATTTAGTATTCTATATAGTGCAATTATAGGCCAATTATATTTCTCAGCTTCAGGAAGCACCAAAAAAAATTAAAAAGGTAAGATTTATGGCTATCTGCAGAACTGGATTTGACATCTTTCATCACATTTTTTACTGTTAGTTTTCATAGCAGAGACTTGTCAAGTGAATAATCCTAAAAATGGTAACTAGAAAATGCAACTGAAGTCGTTACTAAAAGTAAAATACCAGAAAAGAGTGCCCATTAATATGTTGAGCCACAACCTTACAAATGTTGAAAGAAAATCTGAAATATGCTTAACAAATACTTTATTTTTTTGAACAAGCTTTGCATTTATGAAACACTTTTTCTGGTAGTTGTTGGTTTTCTTTTTAACTTTTCCCTCTTCTTAAACCCTCTCTATTTCAATATGTTCATTGACCTCAAGAAACAGTTGATACCTTGGTTGAAATCACCTTGACATATTTAAACAATATTAACCTGCTTTAAAATATTCACTAACTGGTAGGGTGCCTGGGTGGCTTAGTCAGTTAAGCAAGCGCCCAACTCTGAATTTCCACTCAGGTCATGATCTCACGGTTCATGAGTTTGAGCCCTGTGTCTTGCCCCGTGTCAGGCTCTGTGCTAACAATGCAGAGCCTGCTTGGGATTCTCTCTCTCCTTCTCTCTTTGTCCCTCCCCTACTGGTGCATGCTGTCTTTCTCTCTCAAAATAAATAAATAAACTTAAAAAAGAAAGATGAGTGTATTCTTAATCCCTCCTCAACTATTTCACCCATGCCCTACCCACCTCCTCTCTTGTAACCATCTGTTCTCTATAGTTAAGAGTCTGTTTTTTGATTTGTATCTGTTTTTTCCTTTGTTCAGTTGTTGTATTCCTTAAATTCCACATATGAGTGAAATAATATGGTATTTGTCTTTCTCAGACTGACTTATTTTGCTTAGCATTACCTACTCTAGATCCATTCATGTTATTGAAAATGGCAAGATTTCAATTCATTTTTATGGCTTAATAATATTTTATTGTACATATACATACCACCTCTTTTTATCCATTCATATATCGACAGGCCTTTGGGCTGCTTCCTTAATTTGGCTGTTGTAAATAATGCTGCAGTAAACGTAGGAGTGCATATATCCTTTCAAGTTAGTGTTTTTGTATTCTTTGGGTAAATTCTCAGTAGTGTGATTACTAAATCATGTAGTAATTCTATTTTTAATTTTTTTGAAGAGCCTCCATGCTGTTTTCCACAGTGGCTGCACCAGTTTGCATTCCCACCAACAGTGTACAAGTTTGCTTCTTCTCTGCATCCTCACCAACTCTTGTTGTTTCTTGTGTTCTTGATTTTAGCCATTCTGACAGGTGTGAGGTTACATCTTATTGTGTTTTGATTTGCGTTTCCCTGATGATGAGTGATGTTGAGCATCTTTCATGTACTGGTTGACCATCTGTATGTATGTCTTCTTTGGAAAAATGTCTGCTCATGTCTTCCCATTTCGAATTTTGAATTTCCCATATTGAATTCTACTGGCAATTTTTAAAAAATCCTTACCTCAGATATTTCCTCAACAGAAATATATTCCAGAAAAAAATTAAAAGTATGTCTCAAGATAATTAATAATATAGGAGTATATATGTTTTCAGTAATGGACATTATAAAGCGTGTGGGGGTAACATAACAGAGTCCTTCATTTTCATTTTTGTTTTTCAAGAATATCCATTAATATATATAGACAGACACCCAAAAAGAGAATGAGGCAGACATGGAGAGGCAGAGAGAGAGATAAACAGAGACAGAGATACAGAGAAAGAAAAATAAGTCTATGATCTGGATTCTGTTATGAGTAAAAGACTGGCAATTGTATGCCATTCCATTCTTTCCTTTCCCTAACGAAAAGACTAAGTAATTACACTCATTTTAAGACCAGTTTTTTTCAAGTTTTTACTTTCCTTGATGTTATTATCTTTGAAACTCATAATCAGTACCCTGTAAACATTTAAAACTACAGACCTTCTCTCTACCCCAGTTTCTGTCATTCTTGTTGACAATAGTGGATCATAAATTTAATACCATGTCTCAGTTTTTGATCTTGTTTCCAGTGACTACTCCTCCCCATGACTTTCAGACAGCCATTCCATGGGCATATCTATTTATTATCTGTAGCTCTTTGGCTGGAAAATTAATTCTGCTAATATTCATACCATAACCATCCCATATCCCACCTTACAGCTAATTAGTTCAGCTACTCCTACTCTCTGATTTTTATCAGAAGCTCTAATTCATTAAACTTTATGCTATCTCCCATTTCAAAAATTCTCTTCTTTCTTAGTGTGCCGTTTTTCCAGTTGTATTCCATGACTCATTTTTTAATAATATTCTTTCATTATTCTAAATCCCCATACTTTTTTCCTTTTCCATTACACTAATCTGGAGAACCAAGTTATCTGATTTCTGTCTACATAAAATATCAGGATATATTATTCCCAGTATGAAACAATCATCATAAAATTGTAATAATCCCTCATCACCTCAATTCTATGCAAGGTATCTGGTCAATTAATCTTCATCCTATTTCACTCAACTCTTTCAAAAATTGTTCGTGCACTTCAAAATCTATTTCCATATTTTCTATTAGATACGTATTCTTTGCCTCCAAAAATCAAACATACACACACACTTTTACATCATTTGGATGTAGCGTATCCTGTTATAACAAAGCGGCTGTTTCTTCTATCTAATCTTTGTACTGGATTACATTTCTTCTTGTCTCTCAGGAAAATTATTCTATCAATTTCTCTCTCTCTCTCTCTCTCTCTCTCTCTCTCTCTCTCTCTCATTCTTTCTCCCCCTACTTAATTTCTTCCTTGGAAGTTTTCTGGGAAATACTTTCCTTTTTTAGTTTTATATCCCCACCATATAAGAAATATGTTAGTTATGGGAAGACACATGCTGTTTTATTTAGAGGTAAAATTCTTTATAAATTATTTCAAAGATGATAATTAGCTGCTACAAATTAGGAAACTTTAGGGGCACCTAGGTGGCTCAGTCGGTTGATCATCTGACTCTTGATTTGAACTCAGGTTATGATCTCATGGTTCGTGAGATCGAGCCCTGTGTCAGGCTCTGCACTGACAGTATGGAGCCGCTTGGGATTCTCTCTCTGCCCCTTTCCTGCTGATCTCTCTCTCTCTCAAAATAAATAAATAAATATTTAAAAATAAATAAATTAAGAAACTTTAATTGTATGCTGATTCTAAGTGGTCAAGTAATGTTACCTTTCAAGAGATTCATGTTCTTTGCACATCACTTGTGAATTTTATATACGTATAACTTTTTTTTGGAATTTTTTTTTTCTTCTTACTGTGTTACATATATATCAAATAAAATTCGCCATTTGGATCATTTTTACGTGTGCAAGTTAGAGGCATTAATTGCATTCACAATTTTGTGAAATCCTTACCACTATTTCCAAAGCTTTTGAGACAGCACAAAAAGCAGTAATTCTCCCTTTTCCCCTCTACAAGCCCCTGGAAACCTGTAGCCTACTTTCTGTCTCTAAGAATTTACCTGTTCTAGGCATTTCGTACAAGTACAATGGTACACTTTTTTTTTCCATTTTGCCTGACTTATTTCACTTAAAATAATGTTTTCAAGGTTCATCTGTTATGTCACATGCCTCAGAATTTCATTCTGTTCTATGGCTGAATAAACATTCTATTTGTATACATACACCACATTTTGTTCATCCATCCATCTATTGTTGAACACTTGGGTTGTTTCCAGCTTTTGGCTGTTATGAATTACGCCACAATTAGAAGTGGCATAAAGATATCTGTTTAAGTGCTTGTGTTCATTTCTTTGAGGTATATATCTAGGAGGAGAATTTCTGGGTCATATAGTAATTCTGTCTTTAACTAGGAGGAACTGTTAACCTATTTTCCCCAGTGGCTGTGTACTATTTACATTCCTACTAACAGCACACAGATTTCCATTCAATTTCTTCACATAATTGCCTACACTTGTTTTTTTATCTTTTTTAATTTAATTTATTTTCTTTTTTTAAATATGAAATTTATTGTCAAATTGGTTTCCATACAACACCCAGTGTTCATCCCAACAGGTGCCCTCCTCAGTACCCCTCACCCACCCCCCCTCCCCCCCACCCCTCCATCAACCCTGTTTATTCTCAGTTTTTTTTTAAATTTTTTTTTAATGTTTATTTATTTTTGACAGAGACAGAATGCGAGTGGGTTAGGGGCAGAGAGAGAGAGGGAGACACGGAATCTGAAACAGGCTCCAGGCTCTGAGCTGTCAGCCCAGAGCCCGATGCGGGGCTCAAACTCACGAGCTGTGAGATCATGACCTGAGCTGAAGTCGGACGCTCAACCGACTGAGCCACCCAGGCACCCCTATTCTCAGTTTTTAAAGTCTTATGTTTTGGCTCCCTTCCTCTCTTACTTGTTTTTCCCCCTTCCCCTCCCCCATGGTCTTCTGTTAAGTTTCTCAGGATCCACATAAGAGTGAAAACATATGGTATCTGTCTTTCTCTGTATGACTTATTTCAGAATTTGTTTTCTTTTTTAATTTTACCCATCCTAGTAGGTATGAAGTAGTATCTCACTGTGGTGTTGATTTGTATTTCTGTAATGACTAATGATGTTGAGCATCTTTTCATGTGCTTTTTGGCCATTTGTATACCTCCTTTGGAGAAATGTCTGTTCAAGTCATTTGATTAATTTTAATTGGGTTGTATATTGTTTTGTTGTAAATGCCATTATTAATGGAATTGCTTTATATTCATTTTTATTTAAGAAAAACTTTTTTAATGCTTATTTTTGAGAGAGAGACAGACAATATGAGTGGGGAAGGGGCAGAGAGAAAGGGAAACATGGAACATGAAGCAGGCTCCAGGTTCTGAGCTGTCAGCCCAGAGCCTTACACGGGGATCGAACTCGCGAACTGTGAGATCATTGCCTGAGCCCAAGTCAGACACTCAACCGACTGACCCACCCAGGCTCCCCAAATGGAATTGCTTTTTAAATTTTATTTCCAGATTGTTCTTTACTGATGTATAGAAATACATAAGATTTTTGTGTGTTGATTTTTCAGTCTGTGACTTTGCTGAGTTTTTTTTCTTAGATCTAGTATCTTTCTTATAGATATTTCAGAGGATTTTCTATATATAGGATCGTGTCATCTGCAAATAGATATAGTTTAACTTCTTAAAAGGCATTCGGTATGCGTTTTATTTATTTTACCTGCCTAATTGCTCTTACTTGAACTTCTGGTATAATGTTGATCACCAGTGGTTAAAGTAGGCATCATTGTGTATTCCTGATTTTAGTGGAAGATTTTCTTTTTGACTTTTGGCTACAATATACAGAAAATAATAAAGAATAACAGATTTTTTAAATCTTGTAACAAAATTGATTAAACACTTAACAATACCTTATTTTTAAAGGAAAGCAAACAAATGCTGATTTTATATCATATAGGTATAGGAACCATTTACTGAAATACTAGAAATTTTATAAACATTGGAACAGTTACTTGCAACCAAGTTTACTCAATATATAATTCTTAAATTCTGCAAATGTCAAAGTTTGTAAAATCTCCCTACTTTGCTCCATATCTTATAAGATCTCATGTATCTCAGTGGAAATGCTTACAATTAGAGTCCTTACCAGGATCTGAGTATTTTTAGTTTTTGAGTGGTCTTTAACCCATGTTTCAAATGTCACTGTTTTATCACTGAGTTTATATTTGTATACAAAGTTACCTTCACTTCATTGCTAAGGATTAAAATAACTTCGAAATTTTACCTAGGCCCTTATAGTACATACTACAAATTAGCATACAATGCAACTGAATTAACAAAAAGTTAGATAAAATGGTGATGCAATTAGAATATTTTAGAAATTCATTTGTTCCAAACAATACAGAGCATAGCTGAAAGTGCTTTGATTCTTTGAATGAATAATAGAAATACTTCACAAACTTTTAAACTGCAAAAATAAATAGGGAAAAAGGATGCTTTAGAGGTTTTAGATACTCGTAACAGTTCAAGGGTCTCAAATCCTTAAGGCAAATGAGAAAGAAAGAAAGAAAGAAAGAAAGAAAGAAAGAAAGAAAGAAAGAAAGAAAGAAAAAGAGAGAGAGAAAGAAAGAAAGAAAGAAAGAAAGAAAGAAAAGAAAAGGAAGGAAGGAAGGAAGAGAGGGAGGGAGGAGGCATAGTGCTCTCAGGTAGCTGGACAAATATGATAAAATTTTAAAAACTGTATGTATAAGCCTTGGGAATTAGTTTGTGGTTTTGATGGGTAAATCAAAATCTCAAGACTAGTTTCTTTTTATTTAGAGTTGCAGACATTTGCAAAATATTACAATAACCAATACCATAATGAAATGGAAGTGTAATTATATCAAAAAAGTTTACATTTGAAAATATTGCTGCAAACAACATTAAGTTCCTTATCAAAGATATATTTTATTTCCTAGTATGAGTATATATATTACATTATCAACAGTTTACATGTTTTTGTAAACATTTTGTACACATTTTTGTAAAACTGTGACTTAATTTTCAAAATTCCATTTATGTAGGATTTCAAAGTTGTCTATTTTATACTTTAACAAACAATGTAAACTATTAGTTCACTGATATAATTAAAGACAATCTTGTTCACAAGTCAGTTACAGAGGAAAAGCATATAAGCAAATCTCCATGTCATTTATCAATATTACATTTTCTTAAAAAGATTTGTGGCTAGAAATGTAGATTCCTTATAAGGTTTATATTGATCTATCTTATATTAGGACCCACACTGTTTTTACTCTGTCATCCAGTGGGGCTTTCTGCCTGGGATATGTGTGTTAATGGAGCAGATTTCCATCAGCTGGTTTGATTTAACTAATTTTTGTATATTAGCAACTTGTTTTAAACCTAACCATTTGGATTGCTCTTTTTGAATATATTACAAACAGATTATTAAGCGTTTTACCATGGTAATTTCCATAATATTACAAATGATTCTGTATTGTTTAAGTCATCAAATCATTTCTCCCATTCCCCACTTAATTGAAAATACTTCAATGTATAGCTTTACTAGAAGCTTCATTATCTGACCCTCACTGAGAAGAGTTGCATTGGGAATTGCATTTATTTCATCTCTAATGTTACACACAAGATGCTGTATAATAAGAAATTTTCAGGAGAATAATTTAGAATAGCTCATATTATTACCATGGCAAGGCAATTCCTTATTAACGCATTGAGAATGTCAAAAGAAAGTGGAATTCTTTCATTTGTCTTTCACTGTTTAACAATTCTACCTAAATAAGAGGTCCCAGAGAGAATGTAGCAGGTTTGGGTATACACTCAGCCAAACCTTTTAGATTCGGATAAATTTAGGGGCACCTGGGTGGCTCAGTCGGTTAAGCGACCGACTTCGGCTCAGGTCATGATCTCACAGTTTGTGGGTTCGAGCCCCAGATCGGGCTCTGTGTTGGTAGCTCTGTGCTGGCAGCTTGGGGCAGCTTGGGGCTGGCAGCTGGTAGCTCTGTGCTGGCAGCTTTGGATTCTGTGTGTGTCTCTCTCTGCCCCCACCCCCACTCACACTCTGTCTCTCCCTCTCTCAAAAATAAACATTAAAAATAATTTAGATTCAGATAAATTTATCGTTTTCTCAAAAGATTACCAATAAAGAGTTAATCCATTATAAAATTCACTTACTTTTTTGGTATGTGTGTGTGATTTTACATACAAAGATTATCCTTGCCAATTAAAGATATTGTTTAATGTAAGAATTTCAAAAATGGATCATTACTAATAATACTAACAATTATATTTACACTAATCATGGTGATTCCATGATTCAAATCATAATATGTAAGTTCTAGGCACCATGCTACATGCTTTATAAACTTTTCATATAATCAAAAACCTTACAGTGCATCCAATAATAACACATTTTGCATATGATGATATATACTTCAGGTTAAGTATACTTTTTTAAGGTTATAAAGCTATCAGGTGTTGGAATAGAGATTCCAATACCAGTCTGACCCAAGAAATTGTATAATAAATAAAGAAATGTATTTTTAAAAATGCAGGCCATGATTTTTTAATAGTTAATAAAATCAATTAGAATTCATCACCAGCATTGCTTAAAAATATAATAAATTAAATATCATACCATATCATAATAGCAAGGATATAATCGCCTTACATGCTTATTTTTAGTTATACTCAGTCAATGAACTAAGCACTCTACCAGAATGTACAAAGTTGAGTCTATTAGCTGCATCAAACAATATATACACAATTTAAAAAAATTAGTCTGCAGAGGGCAAAAAGTCAGTTATTGAAGTGCTAGAAAGTGAGAGTTCATGAAAGTTGTGCTAATTAAGTATTAAAACTGGTACCCTGGAGAAGATAGAATAAGTCCATTGATCTGTATGTAGTTGAATAAAATGAGTTTCATTGTTCATTGATCAGGAAAGGGTCTTCACTTTATATCAAGTAAGGGTTTGTAGTCTCAGAGTTGCTCAATAGACATGTTCTTTACAAGCCCCAGATGATTAATTCTGTGGCAAAAAAAAAAAAAAAAAACCCACAGTAGTCAGTTTTGATATTTCCTAGGCAAGGACTGCTGTGAGCTGTTTGTTTAAAGTAAGCAAAGTTTTCCTTACAGTCCTTTTCCTTAATCTCTTTTGGCTGAGATAATAGAATGATGACACAAATGACAGACAAATCACGGATTATTTGGTCAACATTTCTATCTTGCTTTTAGATTTTTAATGCATAGTGTTGTGTTTATGTAGAAAATAGTCTCCTTTTCATGCACAGCCATCTGATATACAAACTTTACATGATAGCAACTCAATTACAATATGTAAGATCCTAATAACAATACACTTGACAACAGCAACAATTACTAATGTCCTTTCGTTTAGTGATTGTTATACAACAAGATCCTGCCTGAGTCCTTGAGGTTCATGATACTTCTTCCAGAATACTTAATTGCTTGAAGCTTGTTGCAGGAACATCAGCCAAGAATAAAAGAAAAAAACAAATAAATAAAAAACATAACATGAAAAACAAAAACTGCCTATGACTGTTAAAGCTGAAAGAACCTAGTGAACTTGTAGTCATAAAGAGTAACAGAGTGTTGGAAAGTAGAATCATCTATATAATACAAATCAAATTATAGGGATTTGCTCACTAATCATTTTACAGTAGTAACTGACAGTGGAAGCATTGACAAATATTTAGTGCCCTTTTTTTTAAGGAAATTCTATTTAATTTTTTTTTATTTTTTAATGTTTATTCATTTTTTGAGAGAGTGAGAGAAAAAAAACATGAGCAAGGGAGGGGCAGAGAGAGAGGGAGACACCGAATCTGAAGCAGGCTTCAGACTCTGAGCTGTCAGCATAGATGCAGACATGGGCTTGAATTCATGAATTGTGAGATCATGACCTGAGCCATAGTTGGAGACTTAACCAACTGAGCCATCCAAGTGTCCCTAGTGCCTTTAATTCGTATCATAAGTTTTTTTCAACCAATAAGAATATTTAGAGCTAGAAAACAAATTTGTCCTAAAATCAATCTGTAGATATTTACTGTATCAGTATTTTTACAGGAATATAAGTATAATTTTCTCAATATGAAAACAATGCATTCACTAAAGCATTACGTGACTATCAAGTTACTTCTGTATAATTAAGTTAGAAAGACTGTGTTGTCTTGGTTGATTCATTAATCAAAGTTTCCATATAAAAATTAAAATAACATTATAGAAATAACCATAACAATAATTAAGAATGTTAGAATTTCTTACAAAGAAGGATCCTTTCAGTTTCACTTAAATGATCTATAAGCACAGAAAGAAGTGTATATGAAGAATATACTATATATACAAGTTCATAATTTCTTTTTAATTATAAGTCCACTAATTTTTGTCCTGATATTATATATAAGTATATAAACACACACACACATATATAAACAGTCTACGTATAGAGTCTGTATACTGACTGTACACACACACACACGCACATACACACACATGCACAGAGTCATCCTGCACAATTTCAGGATAAAGTTATTGAAAACTTCTCATTTCAATCTTAAATAGAATTAACCTCATTAAAATAATATACAAGGGGTGCCTGGGTGGCGCAGTCGGTTAAGCGTCCGACTTCAGCCAGGTCACGATCTCGCGGTCCGTGGGTTCGAGCCCCGCGTCGGGCTCTGGGCTGATGGCTCAGAGCCTGGAGCCTGTTTCCGATTCTGTGTCTCCCTGTCTCTCTTCCCCTCCCCCGTTCATGCTCTGTCTCTCTCTGTCCCCCCAAAAATAAATAAACGTTGAAAAAAAAATAATATACAAAAATTGCATAAATTCTACCATTTTGATTTAAGCTTTACATGCAACCAATATGGGTATGTAATATATAAGAATATTGTCATAAAACAATTAAAAATATAAGTAAAATATTACAGAATGCAAATATATAATATAAAAATAAGTAAAAATGATTGTAATATATTTGTTCACATTCCTTGATAAGTTTTGATATTCCTATAAATTTTCTTTAGTAATAGACACTTCTTTAAAACCTTTCAAGATTTGGGGGCATCTGGGTAGATCTGTCAGTTAAGTGTCTGACTCTTAATTCTGGCTCAGATCATGATTTCATGGTTCATTGGTTCAAGCCCCGCATCTGGCTGTGCACTGACAGTGCAGAGCCTGCTTGGGATTCTCTCTCTGACCTTCCCCTGCTTGCTTACTCTCTCTCTCAAAACAAAACAAAACAAAACAAAACAAAACAAAACAAAAAACAACCTTTCAAGATTTTAAAATAAATCAGATATTTTAGAAATTGAAGTTACCCTCAAAGAGTATGAGTATCACAGATTATTTTGTCATTGTTATAATTCAGTTTAGTTGAACATACATGCTTGCATTTTTAAAACCCTAAACATTTATGAAAGTAACACTTTCTTTCAGGATAAAAAACTTAAGATGTTAATTTTATTTATGTTTTGTATGAGACATTAAACCAAGTATCTCATAAACTAGAATTTTAATTAAGTAGACATCCTTATACCATGATAAAATCATGGAGAAGTCAGAACATTAACTTTTAAAAAATCATCTTGATTAGATACAGTTTATAGAAATGTTCACATATTTTTACATATACAGTACACAAGTTATAATCATTTAATATATTGCATCTTGTCTCTTAGTCAAGAGATAAGTCACCAAGGTGTTACCTTAACTACAGCTAAACTTTTTGTTTTGTTTTAGATTTTTCCCATAGTTGAAGACTCAACCAGGCAGTTTCTTAGAAGCAAAACACTAAAATCCATAATTAATTTTGAAAGTTCTTTAGAAATGTTTATGTTCTATATTTAAAGTACATGAGTATTTACAACTTTCTATAAACTTGCAGAAGTTTCTATAAACTTATAATTAACATCGGAGCTACCATGAAATTTAAGAGATAAACAGTTCACTTACTTTCTTCTTCTACTTGGTGTGATTTAGACTTAGTCTAGGTATTACTAAAGTGTACATATATATCGACAAACTTAAAAACCAGTTAGAAAGGCAAACTGTTGTAGAATTGAAAGGAAAGGATGGTAAGGATCAGGGTGGTGCTGTTTCAACGTGCAGTGCCTATGTTCACCCCACACCAGACAAGAAGGGATTCCTTTATTGGCCAAAAGACAAACTCAAGAATTCCCTGGAAAACCATTACAGGAAAAAAGAAAACACACTCAGACTGAAAGCTCAGTGTCAGACGAGTGGTGGTCCAAATTATAAAATAGGTCATGAGCTATACTGATTCAGAGTTAGAATTTGTCAAGCAATCTCAGTTGAAATAAGTGTAGGGAAGGCTCAAAGAAGACTCAGCTCTCAGTCGGTCACCACTGGACTTCTCACCCACCGCACTGGCTCACTGAAGCCCTAAACTGAGCATTCAGGAGGCACTGGTAAGCATTTGTTTCCATTCGCAAGTCAGTCAGTGAAGGCAACTAGACAATTTGGTAAGACTCCTAGAATGTCTAAGAATAAAACAAAGACCAGAGATAAAATACTATGACTACCAGTGCTGCTACTACTGTTACTACTGCTGTTACTACTCACAATAATAATAATTACAAAGCTGAATCAATTAACTTGCCAAGCAAGGGAACACACACCAGTTAAAAATTTTACTAGGTTGCTGAGGTGGATAATCAGGGTTTTTTAAGTAATTAAAAAAAAAAGAAGGGTTCATGGTGGTTGTGCTAATTAAGTGCTGAAACTAGCACAATGAACAAAATGAAATGAGTTCATATATCTGCACTGTCCATTAGCCAGGAAAGTATCCTTCGTTTGGTCTAATAAGTGAGTGTTCATTCAGGTCACTCAAATCCATGGCATTTTGTCAGCTTCTGCTGTTTAGAGTCAGATATAATGAAACACAACACTCAGTTTTGTTATAGCTTAGGGAAGTGTTCTTGTATATATATTTAAGTATGAACTGAATTTTTAGTATGCATCTCTGTCAAAAAAGTTTGAGCACCACTGGTTTAGATATTGGCAAAATGATTTATTTGTCATATATATACTGGCTCTTCTCTAGACCCTGAATGCCCAGAAAGTTCACTATTTTAAAATCCCAGGTTTCTTTAAAGATTAAAAGAAGAAAAATCACTGAGAGTATTTTGAAGAGTTATTTGCTAAAATTAGGTTAGTGTAAATGCAATGTTTTCTTTCCCTTGCTGACCTGTTTGTATTAAAGAAGAGAGATATAAGAAAATGAGCTTCTCATAAATTATTTCATGAGCAAAATAAAGGAGACTGGCCAGATAACGGCTATCACTGTTGCACATTGTTAAAAGGAGCTTTACTAATCTTGGGATAAGAAAGATGTCCCAGGTGCTTATCATCAAATTCAATTACAAATGCAAAGCCAAGGAGAAGTTTATAACTGCAAAGCTAAAGTCAGGTTTACATCATTTTGAGGTATCTGGGTTGCTTTTTCATGGGTCTATACCTAAACTTGACGAGACAGGAGTAAAATGGAAATCGTGTATTCATGGGCAAGGGCACATACATTAAAAATAATGAAATTGGTCTGCATGGAGTAGCTTAGCTAGCAGATTGTCACAGCATGTTCCCTCATTAGGATATTTCCTTGAAGCTTAAGATTGTTAACATAAGCAAGGCGGAAATATCCAGGTGATAGTGGCTAGACATAGGTATTCATCTTCAAACTAAACTGTTCTTTGAAGAATGATGTGGTCCACAGAAATTCTAATACTTTTGAATACTCTAAATACCGGTCCCAATAAATATTACCGCAAACTTTAAATGAGCACAGTTCGCTCTAGCTTACCTACACTGAAACTTTGAGAGTAGTTGTTTTCTCTTACGTGCAGATATTTGGATAAGCAATGTCTAAAGTACTCTTTCCTTTTGGAAATTATTTTTGCTTTACTTAGATTCAATGTCTGGTTTTGCGTCAAGAGATACTCATATCAATATCATACTTGTCACAAATCTCGATGTCACAGAATTGGCCACAGATCTCAAAATTCCTTTTTAGTCCTGAGTACTTCAGTATTTTTATGTTTTTGAAATACTTCAATAGAATTCAAGTAATTCTGATAATTTTACCTTGCAAAATATGATTTTCTAATATTAGCACTCTGACATATTAAATCTAGGAAGAATTTTCACCCCCACCATTGATTTTAGAGAATTTGATTTTGATTATTTTGTGCATCAGTTCACTTGGAAATTACTTACTTTTTGATGTGGCAAGATCCATGTAAATAATATCATAGACCTCTATTGATATAAATGCTTTGTCTCTTCCTTTAGAAAAAATTTATAATTTACATGCTGGAAATCTGACATACACTTGTTATATTCCTTTTTCTGGCTGTTATTGACTTTTGAATTACATTTTATAATTGATTATTGGTTATAGGGAGCTTACTGATACCTTATATACTTATTTATAACTACCCACCTTCACAAACTCTCATTGTGAAAACTTGTTTCTGTTTAATGTTCATTTTTCACTCATTTTACCTTGGTTAAACCTCTTTATTTTATCAAGGCCTATACTAGAATAGAATAAAAATGACATGACATCCTTATGTTTCCCTCAAATTTAATGGGATGGCTGTCACAATTAAACTCTAAGTATAGTGTTTACTGTTCAAAGTAAGTATTTTGAATACAGTTCTTCTTTTATAAAGTATTCATATTGAATTTTATTAAACAAAGTATTCTGATGAAATTGTTTATGCCTTGAAAAAATATATTTGATGGAATGCAGGATGGATGGAGAAACTATTTTTCCTCTTTTAGATTTGAATAAAAGACCATGGTTTTTAAGGAGGATAGTAAAGATGTGTCTTTAGATTTGATATTTCCTTTGAATACCAGACTCATAAACAAACTGCCTTCTCAGCACCACCTCAGAGATGCCTA
Source organism: Prionailurus viverrinus (assembly GCF_022837055.1). NCBI lineage: Eukaryota > Metazoa > Chordata > Mammalia > Carnivora > Felidae > Prionailurus > Prionailurus viverrinus. The sequence goes on from NC_062561.1 coordinate 39,141,239, forward strand.
TTAGCCACCCAGAATGCCAATTTGATCTGATCACCTCTGAAATCCGTGCCTATCTTTCTCAATTAAGTTAGAGATAACCCCATGATTCCTGTTGCTAAGGGCCAAATGTTAGTGTGTGTTACTTTTTCTCACATTATATTTTCATTTATCAGAAAAGCTGCTGGCTGCTTCTTCAACAATAAAGCTAGATTAGACCACTTCTCTCTATCTCTAGTTTCCACCACCTTAGAGTCAGTATTGTGTCTTTCCTAGATTCCTGTGAGATCTCCCTAACTGACTTCCTTTTTACCATTCTTGACTCCCAAAGTCTGTTCTCAATTTTGCTGCCAAAGTGTCTTTCAAGTTATGTTACATCATGTTACCACTCTGTTCAACACCGTCCAATAACTTCTCCACTCATTCAGAGTGAAATTCAAAATCATCGTAATGCTATGAGATACACCCTCATCCATTATTTATATTTATCTAACCTTATCTCCTGCTATTCCTGATATTCTCTTGCTCTTCCCTGAACTTCCTAGTTTATTCCTATCTCAGGATCATTCTACTTACTGGTTTTTTTCTACCTACAGTGTTCTTCCTCACAACATGAACATGGCTCATTCCCTCATAGTCCATTTTTGGTCAATAGTATCTTTTCATTGAGGTCTTCCCTTACCATCCTATTTTAAATTGTAGCCGTTAACAATCCTATTTCTCTTTTCTTTCTTTCTTTTCCTCTATTATACATATATCTAACATACTTTTATTATATTGATTGCCTCTTTTTCAAGGTAAAAATGTAAGCACCATGACGCCAAAGATAATGTTATTTATACACTGTATCATCCCAAGAAAGAGAGAATTGTTAATAAAAATTTGTTGAACAGATAAAACATTGTGAACAAATGAATGATTAAACAAATGAATGATTTGACTGTTGGTGACCACCAAGACCAAGTGGATCAGCGTGGAGAAATGAATGGTATGGGCAGGAGAATGGTGTCCAATGTTGTCAGCATTGCAAAAGCCAGACTCCTCACCTCCTCTGCCCCCAGGTAGAGTCAGCCACAAAATGAGTAGAAAGGTGAAAAACCTGAATTATCAGAGGCTTACTTTGAAATTGATGGGGAGAGGGGCGCCTGGGTGGCTCAGTCGGTTAAGCGTCCGACTTCGGCTCAGGTCACGATCTCGCGGTCCGTGAGTTCGAGCCCCGCGTCGGGCTCTGGGCTGATGGCTCCGAGCCTGGAGCCTGCTTCCGATTCTGTGTCTCCCTCCCCCGTTCATGCTCTGTCTCTCTCTGTCTCAAAAATAAATAAATGTTAAAAAAATTAAAAAAAAAAAGAAATTGATGGGGAGAAATCTGATGTGACAGATTTTACAATAGGATAGAGTAAGTTCTTTTTACTTGAAAAAAACCCATGCTAGAGACAGAAACCAAATCTTGTAAGGAAGAATAAGGAAAATTACATTCATTACACACCTGTATTTTGTGATTTCAATGTATCATATTTACTGTATGTGAGGTTCATTTCTGATTTCAAAAAGTTTAAGAAAGCTTAATATTTATACCATGGGCATATTTGAAAACCCAGGACTAAAACTGAAGGGTTCATCATATCAAGAGAATGTCTGTCTTATACACACAAACACACTCACACAGTGTTAGCTTGATTGTGGTGATCTTTACGTAATGTATACATATATCTAAACATCAACTTGTGTACCTTAAATATATACAACTTTTATATGGCAAAGATATCTCAATAAAATTGTTAAGGAAAAGAAAGAAAGGCAGCTGTGAGTGCTTGCAAGAATTTTGACTACTTAGTGATATTGCTGTGCAAATAGTGTCCCAGTCTGAATTTACTGTACATTTCAGGAGAATAGATTCTGATAACATTGACTCTGAAAGTCTATTATTCTTGGCTGCTTTAAATATTTGTGAAGAGAGACTGCAAAAGGAAAGGAAAACAATGCACTATTTTAGAGTACGTTGATGAATCTAAAATTTTCAGTCTCAGTGGGACACAAAAAGTTATAAAAAAGAAGCATCTTTCCAGTTTTTAAAAACAACAACAACAATTTTGATCTTTAATTTCTATACTAAGTGAACAGGGCCAAAGCAAATATTGTACTGGACATAGTTAAACAGGCACAAGAGACTTTATTCAATGCTTTTGCAGTAGGGGAAATAGGCCAGCATTCAGTGTAATTCTACTGAAACAAGGGTCAGAAAGTTTGTAAGAGCTAGGGTGGTGCAATCATAGACCATCTGTGTTTGATAATTGGCTTTACCTAAAGGAAAAGTAAACTTTCTTATATCTTCCTGACAGGAGGTAGTTTTACAACTTGACCCAAGGCAGCCCTACCATGGAAACTGGGAGATAGGTGCACTAACTCTTACATTTCAAAAGGATGGCTCCTGGGTGCTTCAGAAAGATGCTCCCGGATGGTAAAATAGGCAAGAAGCTGGAGAAGATTTACATCTCAAAGGGGCAGAGAAAGAATTGACAATTGCAAGTATTCTAAAGTAAATGATCTGAGAAAAGGGAGGTCAGTGGCCTGGAGACAGGAAGAAGCCTGTCTAAAAGTTACTCAAACGGAGAGGAACATTAACACTTAACACTGTCTTGGTCAGCATTTTAACGAAGAGGTAACATCAGCTTATCCTTAAAGGCAGAGCAACCCTGCCAGCCCAGCAAACTGGCATGCCTTTATTATCTTGTGGTTTGTAACTGACTAGGAACCATATGCTATAAATATTTTATTTTTTCACAATAATGACATCTCAGGATGACAACTTTTACACTTTGAACGTTATAGACGGTTTCCTTTGTTGATTTTTGTTTCCACATGACACACTTTTTAGTAACTCAGTGGGATAAGAAATAACTGGACTGCAATGAATGACCCCAACCTGTTAACTCCAGCCTTCATTTATAATGGTGGGTAGGTTTGGAGGATATGTAAGAAGGTAGAGAAGAAAAATGTATTTGACCTTCATATTTTTCCTTCACACTAATGACAGTCTATGTTAGAAGGGCTATCATCAAGAGAGTTTTTGTAATTCACTTCAAGCAATTGCCTGTGGTGGCTTTACATTTTATTAGATTGAACCCATCCTGTATCTAGACATCTTTCTTTAGCACATGGCCAAGAATTCCACAAGGTGGCTCTGTGTCTCACTGTTGGAGCTGAGTGTAATTCCAGTCTCTATGCAAGTTTCTCATTTGTTTACACCATTTATTTCTCACAGGAGAATAAAGTCAAATTTTTCTAATCAAGTTAGAAGACATCAATTGAAAAGCACATCGCTTTTTAATGTATCTGAAACTTAGCACTTGGAATTAGGAAAAGTTGTCAATTACTGAATTAAATTGATAATACCTAAAAATAATAACAACTTTATAGTGCTTATTATGTACTAGGCATTAGCTAACTAATTTGTTCTTTACAGTAACACTAAGGGCAACTTAATTATTATTGTTATTTTGAAAATGAGGAAACTGAGGCACAATATGTTAAGTAATATGCTTAAAATCATACACTGAGTATTTGAAAAGTTGATTTTTTATCCTCAGTTGTCTGAAATTGATATTTGAACCAAAGTCCATAGCTTGTTCTGCATCTCCTAAAATACAGCTACTAAGAAAACTATACATTGCAATTATGGTTTGGAATATGTCATTTTCTGAGTGTCTAAGTCATATCTAATATTTAATACCAAAGTGGAGATTTTGATGACTCCTTAATAACTTATTTTCCTTTTAGGTCACAGATGGTAAAAAACACTATAAGCACACGTTGCATGCATTTGATCATTACCCCAAGACTTTTACCGTTTAACATGTTGATACCATGTAGAATGCAATTAGTGGAAGTGTTTTTGCTTCAAATGCAACTATGTAAAACTTCTATGATATTCACATATTCACTTGAATTTTATGTTTTCTTTAGCTAATTTAAATTTGAGGGGATCCAATATTTTATAAACAGTAAAACCAAACTTCCTATCATTAGTGGACACCCTAAATCCATATTTGTAAATATCACTATTTTATTTTTTAATATACTGAATGTAAAAGAAAGGGCATATTAAAAGATAAAGTAATATTTTTAAATATATAATTTGAAAATCAATAAGAAAGCTACACTTTAAATGCCTGTGACTTATAAAAACAGTTCTACTTTTATTTTGGATTGAAACGAATATGTTATTTTTAAAATATAATTCTGCATATTGTAAAATATTTTATTTGTTTTTTTTTTTTATTTTTTTTTTCAACTTTTTTTTATTTTATTTTTGGGACAGAGAGAGACAGAGCATGAACGGGGGAGGGGCAGAGAGAGAGGGAGACACAGAATCTGAGACAGGCTCCAGGCTCCGAGCCATCAGCCCAGAGCCTGATGCAAGGCTGGAACTCACAGACCACGAGATTGTGACCTGGCTGAAGTCGGACGCTTAACCGACTGCGCCACCCAGGCGCCCCATATTTGTTTTTAAAGAGCATTGTGTGATTTGCGATTCTTTCCCTAGTTAATTTCTTGTCTTGTTTGTATTACTAGATACTTCATTTATTGGCACATCCTGTGTATGTGCCTACATGTATAAAGGTGGCATGATTTTTTGTTTGTTTGTTTTGTTTTTTTCACTTTAGGCTCTAGATTAATTGGAAAACCAAGTATATTTGAATTTAAGGGTCAGAGTTTTCTGGTGTCTCTCTTAACAGTTGCCAAGGGGATTCTTCTTACTACAGAAATTTCACATTCAATCACAGCAAACTCTGGGGACATTTGTCATGATCTTGACAGGTTAGATAAATGGTTAGTTAAAATCATGGGTGAAGGTCAATAAGGACAAGTGTGAAGTGGCTAAATTAAAAGCAAAATACAAGTTACAACTCTACTCATTATGGAAAGTCTAGCTAAGTTCAAATACAGCAGAATCACTAATGCCAGGTTATGGAAATACAAAAGTAAATTTTGACTCTACCGTAATAGGCAATTAAAATCAAAACTCTATTTTTATACAGGGTTATTTTCAGGACCTATTGTCATCATCCTATCATATTTATGGTAGATTGAATAGTATTAATAAATAAAATGAATTGAGGAAACAAAAACCAAAGTACAAAAGAAAACTGAAAGAGTACATGATAAGTGAGTACTATGAGTAAATTCAAGGTGAAGTGTTAGTTTCTTATTTCTGACTTACAAGTTTTAGGAGCAAGTAGAACATAATCATTCATTTTACAAATTTTAATATGTATTAGTCACTTTTACTAAGAGCATGTAATAGTCTCTACATTCAGAAAGTATAAGCTACTGTGGGACACATTAATTCACCCATTAATTTAAAAAATATTGTGCTCTTTCAAAGTATTTCTAGGGAAAATGGGAGACCAATTGTTAATAAATATACAAATAAGTACATTTATTTTACATAACGATTACAACTTTGAAGACCATTTAAATATGGAGATATTATTTGCAGATGCTGGTGGGGTGGGAAGCACTGGGTATGGTTCTCAGAGAAGGTCTTTCTGAGGAGCGAGTGTTACTTCTGAGATCAAAATTATGAGAAATATCCAGATATTTGAACAACTGGAAGATAAGAGGTTCAGACAGAAAGTTTATCCACAGCAAAAAGGCTGTAAGACAAAGAAGAATTCGTGTTGAAAGTAGATGAAGGAGCAATGTGGAGGTAGCAGTGTGAAAGTTGCCCAGGACCACAAAGTGGGGTTCAGAAAAGTAGGCAAAAAAATTCAGTTAATCAAGAGTCATACAGACAGTAGGAAAGTGTTTAAATTTTATTCTCTGTCTGAAACACTGTTCAAAAGGCACACAGATCATAAAGGGAAATTGCTCTGAAAGGTCCTAGTTGTTTGGACCTACGTAGAAGGTTAGGTAAAATTTTCCTAATAAGAATACTTGAGTTGGTAATTTATGAGAAGCAGTCAATAACAAAGTGAGGTACAAAGTTTTTGTTTTCTGAAAAGGATAAACTAGTAAAAGTTTCAGGCTTTTTGGGCCAAGAAACAAAATTTAGGATGCTTCCACAACAAGGGAGATGACACATTTCCACAGATTTTTATTGGCAAAACCCAAAATATAACAATTGAGTAGACTTCTTTTGTAGTACAGGTCTACTAATGGGAACAATGGAGTTCTTTATTGGGGAGTAACATTTTACTTAAGTGGGATTCATAATTTATTTTGCCTGTTACCAAAATTGGTTGTAAATACTTGTATTACCTGTTAATACTCATCTATAATGAGATTTTACATACTTCATCTTTGAAATTTTTTTAACACAGAGATACTGGCAAATATTGATATCGGTCCACAAGTGTATTATTTTAATTGAGCTTATGCAACACTTGGAAAGCATTTAAAGTATTCTATTAGGTTTTTCTCTTGGTATTTGCCTTTTAGTATATCATTATATTGCAGAATAATCACTCCCAAATGAAGGTTACGTGGAAGATTTTCAACTGTACAGTTAGATTTTGAAATATGGAAATTTCCTTTAAAGTTAAATAAATTAAAAAAAAGCAATACTGGAACTATAGTTTGAACTCAACAGAAAATATATCTGCTCCAAATTTGTATAGCAATGGAAAATATGCTTCTTTGACTTGTAACAGCAGAAGTGTGTAAGCAACTTGACATTACTTAAATAATTCAAACTTTAGTTGTTGAAATAACATTACAGCAGTAGAAGTTTTGCATATAAGCACTTTCTTGCTTTGTAATTTTCAGATGAATTCATTTAGAAATGTTATCTGCAAAAATCAGCAGCAAGAGCTAATTTCAAAGCCATTCAATGTAGGGGTTGAGGTTGGTTCTTGTTCAAAATAATTTCATACTTGGCTGTTGGCTCAAATAACTACTACAATAAAACTTTATGGCTATTGAGTAAACCATTGTGTGGTAGGTCAGGGTATTCAGCTTCTATTTCTGACAGACATTCATGGAATTCACAACGGTCGTCCATACGAGTGAATGAAATGAAATAAGGATATATACCAATATATACGCAATGGCAGATGAATGCACTAGACCCATGTGGTATTCACAGATAATACCCTAAGATGTATTTTTTTCCTTCGCTAAGAGAGAACCTTAATTTTTAAAAAAGGCAACAATGTATCCAGCTTAAAAAAGAAAACATATCTCTCAGATTCTTTGCAGCTAAGAATAGCCAGGTAACACAGTTATGCCAATGAAATAGAAGTAAAACTCACTGGATAAGGTGTTTTTTTCTTTCCAGATTTTTTTTTCAATATATGAAATTTATTGTCAAATTGGTTTCCATACAACACCCAGTGCTCATCCCAAAAGGTGCCCTCCTCAATGCCCATCACCAACCCTCCCCTCCTTCCCACCCCCATCAATGCTCAGTTTATTCTCAGTTTTTAAGAGTCCTCTCTTAAATATGACACAATTGACTGGCATGTACCATTTTGAACTCTTTCAGTTCTGGAACACAGATGTAATGTTGAGATGGAGGAGTCTTGCTAAGACCATGAGGCAACAAACTGCAGACAAAGGAGGGCTGAAAATAATTTTATAAAGAGTCTCAGATTTTTGTAGTAAAAGGGCTTCTCTAAATATCTTGGCCTACTTTCACCCAAAGAAAAAAATGCCTAATTTATTTAGACCATGTTTCATTCAGAGGAGGATAGGGTGGAACTTTCCTCATGAGGAGGATAGGATAGAATTGACTAAAATTGACACATAGTCTGAATTCGGAATAACTTTCCTACCTACTGTTTCTGCCAACATCATTGTATTTTTGTATCACAAAATACAGCTTCTGATCAATTAATTCCATTTATAATGTAGGAATCAAAGCTATAGAATTATTTACAAGAAGAAAGACTGTAAGATTTTGTGATCTGTGTAATTATGAAGCCACTGGACTATCTATAGAGAAGAAAAGTTGTCTGTTGGAGACCCAATTACTGAAATATTTCCAAAGTGGAAGTTCCATAAAGTGTCACAATTCCAGGGGCACCTGGGTGGCTCAGTTGCTGAAACATCGACTTTGTCTCAGTTCATGATCCCCGTTCACACTCGGTCTCTCTCTGTCTCTCAAAAATAAATAAATGTTAGAAAAAAAAATTTTTAAGTGCCAGAGTTCCAGATAGATGATCGTTGGAGTGATGAACGCTGGTGTGTATTGCCTGTTTTAACGTCACCGGCTTTGCTGTGATATTGTACCATAATTTTGCAAGATGTATCATTGGGGGAAATTGGGTTAAGGGGACATGAGAAATCTGTATGTTATTTCTTAAAACTGAATGTGAGTCTACAATGATCTGAAACTTAAAGTTTAATTTTAAAAGGAGGTTTTGAAAAATACTCCTTTAGTGATAATGGGTTCGTCAGAGGCCAGCATACTGGGGTAGATTTGCATGGGTCTTTGACTTTCTGTGATACCATAGTACTTAGCCAAGGAAAAGCTTCAAAAACTTTATTTTCACCTTAGTAACAAAAAGAGCAATTTTTATCTTCTCAGACATCAGTTTTCAAAGAATAATGCCTTCCTGATTGAATATTTCCTTTTTGTATTCCAATGTGAATGCTATATATTTATATATGTCCCCCTTTTTATATATATATAGATGTGCTTATCAAACTGTATTATATTTTAAAACATAACTATCTGATTTGAAGAATCGTAAATCATATAATGCAAAATTTACTTAATCTCAGATGTTATAATGTATGCATGTAAATATTAGGAATCATTTACAATATTATTTAACTAATTTCATATTGATATGCAGAAAACAGATCCTACCTTAAAAATTTTTTTTAATTAATTTATTTATTTTGAAAGAGAAAGAGTCCATGAGAGGGGCAGAGAGAGGGGGAGAGAAAGAATCCCAAGCACACTATACACTGTCAGCCCAGAGCCCCACATGGGGCTCAAACTCAGGAACCATGACATCATAACAGGAGCCAAAACCAAGAGTTGGCAGCATAACTGACTGAGCCACTGAGGCACCCCTCAGACCCTACTTTTTAATACTTGATCTCATTGAATTTTGGTTTTCACAGTAACTTTAATGGTCAGGCCCACCCTAAAAAAATATCATATATTTAGACTTTTTCACTATTAATGTTAGGAATTAGTGGAACTAAATTAAATTTAGGAATTATATGAACTATTTTACCAAATCTATAGCCATACTTACTTTATTAGGACATATGTGCTCCCTTATTCAATTAAATTCATCAGATTTATAGGGTGTGAAGAATTATTTATTGTTCTGGTGTCAAATGTCGAAGGGTAGATTATGTCACCTTTTCATAAAAAGACTTTGTTAAAACATTAATGATTATAACATTTTATGAAATATACTCATATTTGTTTATTGTATAACCTAGCATGTGAAGGCTTTGCAGAAAACTCAGGGAGCCTGGGTGGCTCAGTCAGTTAAGCATCAGCCTTTGGCTCAGCTCATGATCTCGAGGTTTGTGAGTTCTAGCCCTCCATTGGGCTCCACAGCTCAGAGCCTGGAGCCTGCTTCGGATTCTGTGTCTCCCTCTCTCTCTGCCCCTCCCCTGCTTGCGCTCTTTCTCTCTGTCTCAAAATAAACATAAAAAATAAAGAAAAATATAATTGCTCTTGTAATGCTTAGCAGATAACAGTATCACAGATTGTGATTTGGATTCTGATTTATTTATCCTTTAGATCTGCTTACAATGTACTTACAAAGTTTCACTACAATTGATGAAATTGAGCAAATACTTTGCTCACTGGTTTGTTGTCTCATGGAAATTTTTCTTTCTACCCTCTTTGGTTTTTTGCCGTTACCAGTCAGGGAAAGAAATGTTGATATAACAGATGAAGGTCAAGAATATAGAGTAGCCTATCTACTCATCTGCATCTATCTAGTTTTATGACTGCTTGACTCTTTTTTTTTTTTTGCTAGCATCTGGAATGTTAAGCACTTGAACTATTTCTTGCTAGAATATCATACCTTCCTTCATCACGTAGAGATGGAAAATCTAACGCAAATATTGTTCTGGTCCATATGAACATATAAATCTATTTTCTTTTTCCAGACTTACACTTTTCTTTGGTTTTATTTTTCTTCAACATGAAATCTTAATATTTTGAGGCAGAGATTCAGTTACAGGCCTAAAAGGATATTATTACAAAAATAAGCGTATTCTAGATCATATACCTTCATACTCAAGCAAGAGAAGTCTTGACATCACATTGCCAATGAACCGGAAAATACTAAGTTTGTCTATGTATCTCTTTCATTCGTCTATGATCACCTATCATAGTTTCTAAGGAATAGCTGTTCCAGTGCCTCTTCCAGAATAGTAAAATCACGTAGTTACAGTCATATACACATGAAATATGAAAATAATAATATAGGAAAAATGGACATACTGTCAAAGAATAAGGCAAACTCTGCTACACAGAACGTTGAGTCTAATACAAATCCAAGAAAGATAGATCATGTTGAAGGAGAAAATTGCTGTGTTGCTCACTGAGGGGGAATGATCAGGAGTTTTAAGGTGGAGTTTGTGATGGTTATGCTCTTTATGGATTTAAAGTTGACTTCTGCATTGACCAAAGTGAATCCATAGATTTGCACATGGGAGATTAAAACTATTTGTTTTACTTGTTTACTGAACAGGGATACTTGTATATAAGCTTCAGCTAGTGAGAGAATGAGTTGTAATGAAAACCAGCAGTCAGGTTTCATATCTCTTACGCAAGTGCAGTAAGTGAAAAACATTCCTTTTAAAGTAGATGTCAGTTACTTCACTGGATATAATCTGTCAAACAAGCACATTTCTGAATACATGTTCAAATTTAGATCAGACATTGACCTCCATAATTATTCAAATATTTTAAAGCTGTAATTCCAAATAGTTCCAAATACTCCAAGGAATATTTTATTTTAGCATCATAAAGTCCCTCCAGTATTAATGACCATGCCAACATCTTGTGTTTCAAACTGCAATATACAGATATGGATTAAAAGTAATTTATTAAGATACATAATCCCCATATAAATTAGGTATTTCTTCTAGCTTCATATATTTCCTCTTATATTCAATAAAATTGCCATGATAGAATATTATGTTTAGAAATGCAACAACATCCACATATTCATTAAAATTATTTTATTGAAACCATCTTAAGCAATTCCGAAACAACAGCTAATTGTCTATGTAATTAATGTCCTTAATGAATCTACTTAGTCTTTAATTTCCAATAATGAATAACAAATTTTCAAACATTTGCTCATAATGAAAGTTATTCCCTTGAGTTTATGGCTTCGTGATGAAGGTAGCTAAATCTTTTTAATTCATCCTCTGAGGAAAATAAGTAGTAAATCTCTGGGGAGACTCACCTGCTAATGTGAATTACTTGTATTGACACAATTCCATTTCTCGGCACTATTGTTCTGTAAATTCTCCTTTGTGATTTTTATTATCATGAAAAAGTATTCATTGTAAGTCAATAGCCATGCTGAAATCTAAGCTAAACAGAAGGTCAATGAATACCTAAATTTGATGCAATGTTAAATGTCACTTATTTTATGCTGGTGAATATACTATATCATGTATTTATTTTGCTTTTATTTTTACAAGATGCAATTTTCCCATTCAGGCTAGATAATTTTAAAAACTTCTGTTCAGGGGCGCCTGGGTGGCGCAGTCGGTTGAGCGTCCGACTTCCGCCAGGTCACGATCTTGCGGTCCGTGAGTTCGAGCCCTGCGTCAGGCTCTGGGCTGATGGCTCAGAGCCTGGAGCCTGTTTCCGATTCTGTGTCTCCCTCTCTCTCTGCCCCTCCCCCGTGCATGCTCTGTCTCTCTCTGTCCCAAAAATAAATAAATGTTGAAAAAAAAAAAAACAAAACTTCTGTTCAACTACAGAAACTATGTTTGAATTATAGTTCTTGATAGTATGAAGAAACAAGGGGCTTGTATCCCTAACATGCATACTGTAGTGCAGAACATACTATATTTTCTCACTTCAAAAATCAAACAGTTAATAAAGCAGTAATCTTCTTGAAATAACCAATAATTCCATTCATGCATTTGAAAAGTCTGGAAGTTGTAATACCAAACTACTTATTCCAGGTCAATTAGTTCAACAATCCATATGAAAATTTTGAGTAACACTTAAAAAAATCTGAGACTTGGCAAAATGGGATGTATATGCTCTATAAGTTGTTTACATAAAATTACTTTCCAGGTTTCTTATTTGCAAACTATAGATATACTATTTCCTACAGTTCTCTTGGTGAGATTGTGCCGACAGACAGAAGAGCTCGTTCCATAGCGGCCAGTTAGACTAGAGAATGTTAGAGAATCAGAGTCTAGGTAGGAAGTCAAAACTAAAAACCTTGAGTTTATTGCTTTATGAGTCTATAGGAGATGATATAAATAGTAATTGAAAGCTAATGGGTATATACATTAGTAGATACATTGATGGATTTTTTTCAAAATAATTTATTTTCAATGTGATTAACCAATTGAGAAAAAAAATATTTTTACGTATAAGTTGTATAATCAAAGTAATTTATAACTTCAAGCCAACCTAATAGATTTTAAGATACTAAGGGTGTTAAAATTTTTGTTCATTCAGAAGTGTTTTAGAGAAAAAGCCTTACAGTCTTAGACTAGGAGATCTGAAAAAGATTTGACTCCTACCCATGGAAGGCTCATTGGATATTTGGAGTAAGGTGGCACCATTGAAGTCAGTATCATAAAAGTTTCTAACATGTGCACAGAGATGATTAACTGCAGGACTGAGCCAGAAAGTAACTAAATTCTGTGGACTGAGATTGCCACTTAGATGTGATCATAATAGACTTTGTTTAAGACATCTAATGAGCAAAGAAACCAGTTTCCAGAGGAATAAAGATTAAATGTTGGCACGTAGAAATAGACAAGCAGCTAGGGAGAGAAATGAGATGGACAGAAAGAAAGAAAAGTTTGACAGTGACTTTACAGCTCAGAATGGACTATTACCTTCTATCTCCAAGGGATCCCTCTTTATTCTTTTATATAAATCCACATATTTATTTCCATATTAATGATTATATGTCTGTGTCTTTGTAAACTAATAATTCCTTTTTAAAAGAATTTTCCTGGGGCACCTGGGTGGCTCAGTTGGTTGAGTGTCCCAACTTCAGCTCAGGTCATGATCTTGAGGTTCGTGAGTTCAAGCTCCAGATTGGGCTCGCTGGTGTCAGTGTGGAGCCTGCTTGGGATTCTCTGCCCTTCCCTGACTTGTGCTCTTTCAAAGAAAAACATTAAACAAAACAAAACAAAAATAATTTTCCTATGAATATTAGACATTATTGGGTTTTGCTCTGCATTTCTCACTTCTATCAGTCTCTCTTCCTTTCTCTCTCTCTCTGAAATTACCAAATACTATCTAGATTTATTGAGCAGTACCAAGGTTTTACCTTGTTAACATAGTTAAAAATCAGAGTTCTATATTCTCGTTTGCATGGTGTAATAAATAAAAGTAGATATGAATTCCAATATTGAATATCATTTAACTTACCTTTTTTAATAGTTTACAATTTTGATATTTAGAATTTGTTTAGAATTGGGGACACGGATGTGAGAAGGATCCTTTCAAAATCTATTTCTACTTTTATTTATTAGTAATTACTGGTATTTGAATTAATTCAAAAGTATAAAATATGATATAGATTTCACATGAACAAATTAAAAGATACGGCCAACTTTACCATGTTTTTTAATGCTGCTTGAAAATTTGAAAGTGAAACAAATGGTGAAATACATATTTACAAATGTGGATATCATGTATGTGAATATTTCACTTTGGACTCTGGATATTGGTTCCATTAAACTTTTATTGTGGTCAAACCAAAGTTACAATCTGAGAAAGACTACTGGGTGTGTAGGGAGTTTGTCTGGAAGAATCTGTAGAGTCCACATGCTATCATTTTATTCATAGTCTTTGCTTCTGGAAATAAAAAGCCTTAACTTCAGTTTCTAATGTGCTATAGAATTCCCATGAGAACATTACAAAAAATAAATTAACCTTTGCTAATTTTCTTTTTTTCCATCATAAGTTGGATAGCATGCATACAGGAAGAAACTGATTCCAAACAAAGCACTTAGACTATCTCTATAGTGTTTTTAGAAACCTTTTTTAACAATTGGAACTAAAAATAATGAAGAACTTTTTCTTTCTTTCTAAGAAGATTCTGTCCTTCCTAAGTTGGTAATTTTTATTCAGATGATATTGCATTTTGATTTTTTTCTACTTTCCCCAAAATGGAGATTGATTTTTGTTTGGCTGAAAAAATAGCATATGATTCTAAAGTATAACCTTAACTTGTTATTTTGATATGAAGAATACCTTATGTTGCATAAGAGCTATTTTTGTTGTTCCATCTATTCAGAGACAATTTTTGTTAGTAGTAAAAATAGCTCAGGATAAACCAAGTACAAAACGTAGTTTTTTTTTCCCCTAAAATTTAAAGTCCTTATTAAAAAAAAAAGACAAAAGGTTGTTATTGAAATCTTAGGTACATACTTATGTTTATACTAATGTCCTTTAATTACAAGGTGCCTCAAATTACACAAAAAGACATTTATTTTCAAAGGACATGATAAGGTAAAAGAAGGAAAAGAACGTCTTAGATTTATTTAGCATAGTCACAGCATTCATTTCATTCATTTATTCCCATTCATCCAGTCAGTCAGTCAAATTTTCATTGAATAACTATCATGTTCCAGGAAATGTGGTAAATGCTGGAGATATAGTACCATGAAATAACCAGCCCACATAAACAGACCAGACTTTCAAGTTAGTACTTGATTGAGGATTCTGAAAACAAGAAGAGGATAAGGGGGAACAAGTAACTTACTGTCCTATGTATTCATTGGCAGGCATGGGGGCTACATAACTTTTCACCGATGATGCCTCTGTGATGACAACAAAAACATGCCAAGACTAAGCTAAGGACATTTGTGCTATAGACAGAAGTGGGAATGCTGGGTCCTAGATGACAAAAAAGGATGTTTTTGGGAATTATGTACTTACTGCAAAAATAGAAGACATGTTTTTTAAAATATTCAGTTTTATACAACAGAAATTCAAGAGTCAAGAGTTAAAAAGTAAGACCTATAACACTAGAAACTACTGATAATGTTATTTAGAAACATTCAAACACACGTTAAACCGCATTTAAAACACCATCAAAACTATGTTTTTAAAGAGTTTTATCAGTGATGGATTTCAAATTCAGATATAGATAATGCTACATAAGATAAATATTTCAAAGGCCATATTTTATTTCCCTCCCTTCCCCTCCACTGCCCTCCCCTCCTCTCCCCTCGCCTCCTCCTTCTTGCCTCCCCTCCCCTTCCATTCCCATCCTATCCTATTGTAATTTTGAGAGCTCAGCTAATCTTTCCATGCCATCACAATAGACATACAGCTTGATTCTGAAACAGTAGTCAGACATTACTTCAGTAGTCATGGATGCTAGAATTTTATGAATAATGAAAACAAATCTGACTTTTACAATCTTAGGATATCTTAATGGATTTTGGTATCTTGCATTAACTTTTGAGTAGGATGTGTCAGGTTTCAATATCAGATAAAAAGAATACTGTTTGATAAATGCTATGAAAAAAGTTCCCCTTTCTTTTTCAGGTAATTGTTTAATTTCCTTCCAAGGTTTCATAGCTTCACCATGACAATCCACAGCCAAAAATAAGTGGCCAGGGCATCACCAAAAAACAGTATAAAAATGAGCTTATCTATTGGGACATGATTAAAGTTTCAACAAGGGTATCTTATTTTGTTGAAAGTCATTGACATTTAGTGACATGTGACATAATGATATGCTCCCAAATAGTGTAAAAGTTGCCAGATAAGTCTGGGTAATTGTAACATCTTGTAGCCATGATATATGCTCTACTCCAAGTCTATTATAATTGGGAAATACTATCAAGAAGGAGGTAAGCTTTGCACAGTGGCAGTAGCGTAGCCAAAGTGGTTTATCCAAGGTGAGATTATTGCTAAAAGAAAGAGGTAATATATTGTGAACTGTGTGCACTGAGATCTAATTCTTAATTTTGAGGAATTGAATTCACATTACCATTATGAAATTTTGATAATTAAAGTAATTTACTTATAAGTAAACTGCAAATGAAATAAATTGAATGCCAGCATTAAAACTGTATCAAATATTATTAAATGTACAGTTGGGAGAATATTTGTATTTAAAATAACCACATAAATTTTGTTCACAATTTTATATTTTGTAGTATAACTCATTACATTTGTTTTGGAATTCAGTAGTTTGACTCACATTTATGAGTGCTTCATTATTTTAAGAGGCAATTCTTGAAACATTTTTATGGAAATCAAGTTTTATATACTAAATAATATTAAAACAATTATATATTAGGATAAAACAGCGTATGTTATTTTTCTTGTATAAAGCAACATATTCTTTCATTTCAGTATCAAAAATCCCTGAGAATAGAGTGAAATAGCATTCTTTAAAAAGTAGAATATAACCCCTTAGTGTTGAATGGAATCTAAGTATTTTAGATTAGATTTACAACTGTAAGAATGTTTTTTCTTATATATCATCCATTTCTGTAAATTAACAGGCTTTCTTAATTTAGAAATTATGACATCCTTTTAATTGTGTTTTGTTATACAATACTTCTACAAATTCAATGCAATATAGAATGAGTGGAAATTAATATGGAGAAAAATACATCTTAGTTACAGATTCTGCCAATGATAGCTTAGAGGGTCAAATACTGATAAAAGACATATATTCCTAAAAAAAAAAACAAAAAAAAAACTGCTTTATCCAATCTGCCTGAACTAATATTCATATGGTCTTCATTTCTCTCAAAGGGTTATTAACATTTTAAATGATTGTAGATTTAATTTTAACAGGAGAGCAGTGTGTAATTAAAATTTAAAATGCATTATTAATTCTAATTAGGTTTGTGGTGATCTTTATTTTATAGACGATAATGCCATTTTAAAAGACACTGCTTCCAAATATAAATAAAGCAAGCGTTTCAGACATATTGTAAAGTCAAATCCCTATCTGTATCATCTATCTTCAAGGAAGATGAGATATGTTTTAAACACAAAGCACTGCAGATAAAGTAGGAGTGTGATACTAACTCATTTGTAATCAGAAGACTAGACCAAATATTAACTTAGAAAAAGAGATTGACTCTTCTGAAGCAAAACTTTTTTTTAAAGGTCAAGTAGAGTGGTCACTTTCATGAGAGCTCTTTCTCTCTCTTTTTTTAAATTTTTATTTTTTAAAAACATTTATTTTTGAGAGAGGGAGACAGAGCACCAGCGGGAAAGGGGTAGAGAGCAAGGGAGAAACAGTAGCCAAAGCAGGTTCTAGGCTCTGAGCTGTCAGCACAGAGCCCAATGCAAGCCTTGAACCCATGAACCATGACACCGTGACCTGGTTTGTTTAAAAGCAAACTTTTAATAAAAACTAGAACATAGATATTTAGTTTTGCCCTAAAGGCACTATTGCCCACATCTCATTTATATTAAGTGGTTACTAAAAATTGCATATAAAATGCATAAATAAGCAATTTCATACACCATTAATATATCCTTATGCAAAATATTATGATTTTATACATTTATTATTTTAAAATGAGTACTTTTTAGACACTTTGAGATTTTATTACCAGAGATTAAAATGCTTTATTCTTTCTGGATTTACACAAAAATCATAAATATCATTATCAGTTCACATGATCCATAATTTATAATCCGTCTGTACTTTAAACTCTCAAAATTTCTTGTTTATTTGAAGATTGTTATTTAATTAAAGAAAATCTTCATTGTATTCTTTTAGAGACCATATTGGTAAACATTCTGAAATTTTTCACTATGAAAGAATTTTCCTTGGTTATCATATCATCCACTACATTAAGTAATATTTGGTGTGTTTTTTTTTCCTCAAGCATAGGAAAATATATTTATTTATTCACATAAAGATAGTTATCCTGCATCTCATCTAATTTTCATGTAAGCATAATTCCATTTTTGAGCCAGTGTCTACATTAAATGCAGGACTTACAACATCAGAAGAAAACACTCATGCCCAATACTTCTCAGTTCTTAGTGTGAATTAAAAATAATTATGTAGACAGCAAACTACTCTTACTCTTTTTTTTGGAGGGGGTGTTAAGAAACAAAACAGGTAAACATAAGGGAAGGGGAAAAGAAAAAGGAAAGCAAAACCGTAAGAGACTCTTATAGAAAACAAACTGAGGGTTGCTGGAGGGGGAGGTGGGCAGGGAATGGGCTAAATGGGTGATGGGCATTAAGGAGGGCTCTTGTGATGAGTGCTAGGTGTTTTATGTAAGTGACGAATCACTAAATTCTACTCCTGAAATCAGTATTACACTATATATTAACCAACTAGAATTTAAATAAAAATTTGAAAACAAGATACATTCTGAGTACTTATGTATGATGCAATGTGAAACATAAATCTGTTACTAATAAAAGGGACCGAGTGATCATTTTCTCATAAAAAATACTTTTAAATTGGAAAATGCACTTGTTTTGGAAAATGTTACTGATTCTTTCCACCAAACTTGATGTGACTTCCTTCCTCACTTTGCTCAGTTCTGTTTTCAAATACTTCTATTTCAGTGAGAACTTTTCTCTCCTTTGCACATAAAATATCCTTGTCCCATCACTTAACACTTCCTTAATACACTTCATCTTTAATTCTTAGAAATTTTAATTGTCTCACAATTCCTTCCATACTTATTTGTTCCTAGGAACTTTTTCTCTTACGGATAGGAATGTAAACTCCGTAAAATAAAGACTATGTGCCTAGTCTGCATCTCTCTCCCTACTTAAATGATTAGTTGGCACATAGCAAACAATCAGCTCACATATGTGAATGCATAAATAGTTGAAGTGAATGTAGATGAATGTAAGCACTTTCTCATAAAATTTTAATCCAATGACAGTAGTTTCAGTAATCCTTTGCATTTTAGCATCTTTAGTATAATTTTCCCAGGAGAAATTGACAAGCTGAATGTTAGGCACGTTTAATATGACCTTCAAGAGTAACATCTGATTGGCAATATCTACTATCATTTGGATGTATGAGTATGAATAAAAGGAATGGCGTCTATGCCAGTGAGACCGATTTGGAAATTACTATACTAGAAAGGTTAATTGAAACTAAAGGAGTTGAGGGGCACCTGGGTGGCTCAGTCGGCTAAGCATCTAACTCTTGATTTTAGCTCAGGTCACGATCTGATGGCTTGTGGTATCCAGCCTTATGTCAGACTCTGTGCTGACAACACGGGGATTATTTCTCTCTCTCTCCCTCTCTTTCTGCCCACCCCCTCAAAATAAATAAAAACAAAAAACAAAAGAAACTAAAGGAATTGGTATGACTGCCAGGGAGATTATATAAAATAAGAAGAAAGAATATAGACAATGTTAAAGAACACCAATATGTGTGTTGTTGACAGAAGAGAGGAGAATGAGGGGTTGATTCATCCTGTCCATGGAATTTTCTGCAGGATGGGAGCTCCCCACACTTTCTGCTGCCAGGAGCCAAAAGGTAGCCACCATGCCTTTCTTGTTCCTCTACTATCAAATCCAGAGACTTAAATGCTTCTTCTGCCAATGAGAAGAAATAACGAAGTTGAAAAACTATTAGGGGTTATTATTATGTAAATCAAAGAGGGAGACTTTTTCAGGAAGAAAGGGTGATCAAATATTGTGGAGAAATGGCAAAGTCAGAAAATTGTTTCTTGATTGTTAAAATACTAATTGGTTAAAATTAGGACAGGGGCCATTTTTCGTTTATGTCATTTTTTTCCCAAGTTGGTCCTGTTGGTGTGACTGTATGTTATGTATCTCTTTCATGCATGTTCTCTTTAAATCATTTCTCTTACCAATGAGCTGGCTGATACCGGTTCTGGTGAAAACAAACCCAAAATCCATGATCCTCCTGTGCCCTCCTTTTTATAATAATTTCAGTTATTTTGCCTTTTCTGGGTTTAGACATTTACAGAAATTCTGAAGGGCTAGAGGAAAAGTTACATTAAGTAGAAGGAAGAGTATATCTATTTTGCTAGATTTAATTGTACCTTGAACTTGCTAAATTCTTCCCTCCTTTTATTTCACTTACCAGCCCTCATAAGACTTTCTCCTGTGCAGACACTAAGGTCCACTTTCCTTTTGCCCTGGGAGTACAATCCTGTTCCTAAATTCCAACTGCTTCACTATTGCATACAGTGAGCAGACCAGCTTGTTTCCTTTCCCATTCTCCCTCATTCAATTCTGTTAAACAAAGAGTTTATTTTCATGTTAGGTATTGTCTAATGTTATGTGGGTTTTTTGTTTGTTTGTTTGTTTGTTTGTTTAGTTCAAATTCATCTGAATCATGAGAGACATGATGTGGGTCCAACAGAGAAGACTGAGTTCACAGCATACTACCTGGAAACAGTATTAAAATAATTTCAATATTTAAGAAAAATATGAATTTATTTTATAGCAGACTTCTCTCTCCTCATTCTGTAAATGAAAAATGTACTGTCATTTGGCTTCATCATTTTCCTCCCTCTCCTCTTTCCCTCCTCTCCTCACCATGAATGCTTCCCTTTATTATATACACGTGCTTAAATATTCCTAGGACAAAGAAATCTTTCTAAAATAACAAAAAGAAAATATGTGTGGAGGCAAGCTGCTGTGATAATACCAGTCGAGAGCATAGGTACTAATGACCATTATAACACCAGTGGAATCCACAAACCCAAAAGACATCAATAATCTTTATTTACAATGTGCACTAATTGCAGAGTATATTTGAAAAGCACAGAGCATGTTAAATTCTGCTTGGGTGTCAGCTAGAATATGAGAGATACTACTGGTCATTTGGAGTAATAGAGGAAGCAGAGGGCACGAGGATACAGAATAACCTGGATACCAGTCCTCAAAATACTCTTTGGGGAATCTCAGTGTTGTTTGTATGACATTTAAGTAAGGCTTGCATTTCCACAGAAAGTGGATCAAAGAGTGAACAAATATCTTTTTTGTCAGCAATTGTTCTTATTGACCTAAGAATGGTATACTCTTAGACAGCTTTGTTACATCTAAATCAGTTAGAGTGTTGGATGTGTTGGGATAGGGGCCAATTTAATTTAGAGGTAAATACAACCATTTATATAAGCTGCTTACACACACACACACACAAAGATTTTCTTCGTGATATTTATCTTTCTTAAGTTTCATACTTTTATAACATTATTATTTTTTCCACTTGCAGGTATGAGAACCACTGTTTAGGTTAATAACCTTTTTTTTCTGTTACCAAAATTACTAAAAACTTCTGTTTTAATAAAATTTTTAAACCAGAAAATATATGTAATATATATACAAATAAACAAATATATCCCAAAATATAAACAAGTAAACAAACAATAGATGTTACTGTAGAGCACAATGAAATAAATCTTAAGAAGTTCCCAAGGGGCGCCTGGGTGGCTCATTTGGTTGAGCATCCGACTTCTGCTCAGATCTCTCAGTTTGTGAGTTCAAGCCCACATTGGGCTCTGTGCTGACAGCTCAGAGCCTGGAGCCTGCTTCAGATTGTGTCTCCCCCTCTCTCTGCCCCTCCCATGCTCATGCTCTGTTTCTCTCTGTCTCTCAATAATAAATAAATGTTAAAAAAAAAAAAGTAAAAAAAAAAAAAAAAAGAAAGAAAAAAGAAGTTCCCAGAAAGCAGGCGCCAGGATGACTCAGTCCCCTCAGGTCAGGATCTCACAACTTGACTTGGTTCCTGCATTTAAGCCACATTGGGCTGTGCGCTGTTAGTGCAGAGCCTGCTTCAGATCCTCAGTCCCTCCCTCTCTCCCCTGCTCATGCTCTCTGTCTCTCAAAAATAAATAAAACATTTAAAAAAGAAGTCTCCCTGCACCAAAAAAAAAAAAATCCCAGAAAGCATGTGACATATAG
The DNA here is from genome assembly GCF_022837055.1 of Prionailurus viverrinus. NCBI lineage: Eukaryota > Metazoa > Chordata > Mammalia > Carnivora > Felidae > Prionailurus > Prionailurus viverrinus. The sequence continues at coordinate 39,163,251 of NC_062561.1, forward strand.
TGCACATTGAGATCAGTAAAGGGCATGTTGTTGCATAGTTGGCAATGTCTCTTTTTTTTTTTTTTTAAGTTTATTTATTTATTTTGAGCGAGTCAGAGAAAGCATGAGTTGCGGAGGGTGAGAGAGAGAGCAAGAGAGAGAATCCCAAGCAGGCACCTTTCTGTCAGTGCAGAGCCCAACATGGGGCTTGAACCCATGAACTGTGAGATCATGACCTGAGCCAAAACCAAGAGTCCCCTGCTTAACTGACGGAGCCATCCAGGTACCCGCATAGTTCACAATGTCTAAACAAGCTATCATGCTCACAGTAGTCATAAGAGTTAACTCTGAATGTTGAACCAAAATAAAACATATTCTCCTCACAAATGTTGTGGCATATATGTATATTTTTCATTGATATTGTTTGATATTTTTTGATAGTGACTGAGCCATCCAGGCACCCCAATAAAGACATATTTAACAAGACATTTGTAGACTCTGAATATGTGCATAATGGAGGAAGTGGGTGTTATACTAGAATGTATAGAAAGGGCACCTAACATAATTTGGGGGCTTGGGAATTTATTCCCAGTATATATAATGTCTACCTTGATCATGAAATGTACATCATAGTTTGTCGGGTGATGACTGAATGAAGTTCGGGAGGACCAAATCTGATATGAAAAAAGTGGAAGCAAGAGAGCAGATTAAGGTCAGGCAATTTAAAAAATGTTGTCATGGCCAATAAAATGAGACAATAATGTCCCTTCTGGAAGCACAGGAGGGACCACATGTATTTTAAAGCATAATACAGAAAAAAATACTCATTAGAACAATAGAATTTCAAGACATAAGAATCATGAACTGTTGAGAATTTTAGATAGTTATATCTAATTTTCATAGCATATTCACGCATTCAGAATGTTTCATGTCAGTGTAACAAACTCCATTCTTATTATAAGAAGGATTTTTAATGTCAAAGAATGTTCTCCTGATGAAGTTGATAAAGGTGAGCAAAAGTTTTGCAGTTAATCTAAACCTACTTTTATAAAAAAAGTCAATGTATAGTCATAATCTGTAGTCTTTATTCATTAGCTATACTTTTTATATAGCAACATTTTCACAGATTATAAATTAACTGTACACATTGAATTAAGTTCTTTGCAGAAATGAGGTACACTTTTTTTTTAAGGAGTCATGAAGATATTTTCAGGTCACTTGTAGATGTGTGGTTTGTTTTTGGTTTGCAATTGGGATGACAAAGCTAAGATTTTGATTTTAAATGTTTTAGAAACTACTTATTTTATATTTTTATATTTTTATAATCTTCCAAATTTTCTTATTATAAATGGTGAACTGAACAAGTGTTTTAAGTCTGCTTTTGCTAACCCTACCAAAATGATACATTAATCTTGCAAAAGGCTTTTATCGCAAGGAGATGAAAGCATTAAAAAACTGAGGTTGAGGAAAAAAAATGTTGAACCCAATGACAGAGTGAGAGTCCTGAAAATCAACTATTTTTCTCCTCAGGAACTTTTAGTGGTTCCATGATTATAAGAGCCAAATACCTTGAAAGGGGAGTGTTAAAATAGCCTCAAACCAATGGATTGTTGAAATCTTTTAAAGAAGCCCCTAGATTCTCTAGGCATCTTACATTGCTCAGGGAAAAGACTGGATGTTTCTTTTCTGGAGAAGCTGAAAACATGGGAGTTGTGGACTACATATATATTGCAGTATTTTGTTTGTTTTTTGTCATTCAATTTTGTTTATTGGGTTGAGGGTGTTTTTTTTCTTTAAGTTGGGGAGTCTGACTTGATCTTTTTCTTTATAGTTTTTGAGTCATCATCATGGATAAAATATTATTTATCCATTTATCTATCAAAATACACAGGTTGTTTCTAAAACGTGCATATTATAAATAATGCGCAATGAACATGAGGGTACAGATTTCTCTTAGAGGTAGCAATTTAATTTCCTTTGAACATATACCCAGAAATTAGATTCCTGGATCATATGCTAATCTATTTTTAAATTTTTGAAGAACTTCCCACTGTTGTTCATAGTGCCTGTACCAATTTACATTTGCACTAACAGTGTACAAGAGTTTCCCTTTCTCTATACCCTTGTCAACATTTGTTATCTCTTGTATTTTACATAATAGCCATCTAATAGACATAAGTTGTTGGTTTATTATTGTTTTGATTTGCACTACCTTGATGATTAGTGAAATTGAGTATCTTTTCATATACCTATATGTTGGCCATTTTATATGCCTTCTTTGGAAAATGTGTATTGAGGCCCTTTGCCCATTAAAATCAGCAACTATTTATTGTATTTTTTTTTAGAGAGAGAGAAAGAGAGCATGAGTGACAGGGAGGGGCAGAGAGAGAGAGAGAGAGAGAGAGAGAGAGAGAGAGAGATTGAGAATCTTAAGCAGGCTCCATGCTCAGCACTGATGTGGGACTCAGTCCCACAACCCTGGGATGATGACCTAAGCCGAAATCAAGAGTTGGAAACTCAACCAACTGAGCCACCCAGGCACCTCTAATTTTTGTATTTTGACATTGTATCCTGCAACTTTACTGAATTCATTATTCATCACTATTAGTTCTAAATTTTTGATGGAGTCCTTAGCTTTCTATATACAAGATCATGTCTTCTTTCCAAAAAGACAATTTAACTAATTCCTTCCTGATTTCAGTGAATTTTATTTATTTTTCTTGCCTAATTGCTCTGGCTTGAACTTACAGTATTATGTTGAATTGAAGTGATGAGAGTGAGTACACTTGTTCCTGATCTTGGAGGAAAAGCTTTTAGCTTTTCACCATTGAGTATGATGTCAGCTTGGGTTTGTCACATATGGAATTTTTTATTGACATTTAAAAAAAATATTTCATAGTTGCCTCATATATGGTGCCACTGGTGGCTTATTATATGTAAAGAAAAGAATGAAAATAAAAGCCTCACAGTAAGTCTCATCATCATGAAAATTCAGAGGACTGAGGAAGAGAAGATAGTAAAACTTGGGGAGAAAAAACAACTTCTAATATCAAAATTATCACAGAATTCTCTATGGTAACTCTGGAATCTAGAAGGAAATATTTAACACAATTGTAATGGAGGAGGGTGAAGAAACATAAATAGACATAGGTTTCTATATATCATTTGAACGGGTAGAGTGACAACACCAGTAGACTGTGTTTATTAGTGTATCTGTTTGTATAGATTTTAAGTAGTTGTTCTATTATTATTGGCTAGTATTGGCTAGTAATTAAATTAGTAATTAAATTAAAAGAATATTAAAGTTGAAGAAAGTTTAGGTAGTCCAAAATAAGGTAGGTAAAAGAAAACAGAGAAACAAAAACTAGAACACACAGCAAAACAAGCCGACTTAAATTCTAAAGTACTAATAATTACATGAAATGTAATTTTATTAAATACCAATGAAAAGAAAAAGATTGGCAGAGCGAATTTGAATACATACTCCAAGTATCCACAAAATAAACTCACTTCAAACAAAACAATATAATCGAATTGAAACTAAAATGATGGAAAAAAACGTATAACATGCAAATATAAATTTTAAAAAAAGCTTGAGAGGTCTTCAAATAAAGTAGTCTTCAGAGCAAATAAAATTACCAGAGACGTTAAGGGATATAATATTATGATGAAAGGGACAACCCTTCAAGAAGACATAGCTGTTCTATATATGTACCAAGCATTCAAGCTGCAAAATACAAAGCAGTTTTATGTGGATTCAGCTGCTGATTATATGCTATTTAATATAGACAATCAAAAATTTATAATATAATTATTGATTGTATCTAAATATTCAAATATTTATATAATTTTCCTCATGCATTAATTATGTGGTAGTGTTGTTTTATTCTTGGTGCTTGATTTTTTTAAAAAATAAAAGCAAAGCAACATTTTCAAAGATCTCTGGTGTTAAGCTGTCACCTGATTTACAGTAGTTGCAGAATTCCTGGACAGTTAGAAAGCTTTTTCAGTAAAGGTACCAACTTCAGAAAATGATGTGAAATAAGTGCTTTTAAGAGCTAAAAGCAGCGGCCACATGGAACAAAAGAATGAATGGTGAGGGTTCTGTATGATGTTCATATTGAAGTTCTATTCTTTTATAGTTCAACAGATCAAATGTGATGAGCCACTTGTTACTAAATAAAAGGACATGGGGCTTTCACTTTCACAAAGCCAAAGAATCCAATTGGTCTTTCTTTTATAAGTACTACGAGGGATTAAATATTTGGATTGAAAAAAAAAAAAAAAAAAAGAAAAAAGCGACATCCTAACTTCTGCCACCAGCTATGGGTTGTGAGTTACTAATGCCCTACATAAAATAAAAGGCACCTAAAGGTGCTATAGTATTGTAATTTCCCATTTTGTCACCAAGAGACGAAGTTCTCTTAGATAAAATCTGAATAAGGACACCTGATTTTTTTCCACTATCTTCTGATTCTGAATTTGTCAACTGAATAAAGCATACTACAGTTTCCATTATTATCTCTGTGAGATTAAATTTCCTTAACTGTAATAGTTTATTCTTCTAAGTTCATGTTTTCAACTCTTAGAATTAATAGTCTATATATTATCCTTTATAACCGAATATCTTTGTAAAATATCCATGTTTTTGCCCTCTTTCTCTATTCCTCAGTCCAGCATCCTCTCTGACCTCCTTGCTGATTCTTGAACACACCTTATAACCTGACATACAAGTAAATATCACTCCACTTCCAATACTCTATAATTGTAACTTTCTCCTCTTTCCAGTATTCCTGAACTCACTTTCTTTGCATCTTGTCCTACAAGACACTTACTATCTTCAATATAAATTTTTATAATATTTTTTTAATTTTTTAGTGTTTTATTATTTATTTGTGAGAAAGAGAGACAGAGTGTGGGTGGGAAAGGGGCAGAGAGAAAGGGAGACAGAGAGTCCAAACAGACTCCAGGCTCTGAGCCAGCACAGAGCCTGACACGGGGCTTGGACTCACAAGCTGTGAGATCATGACCTTAGTCAAAGTCAGATGCTTAACTGACTGAGCCACCCAGGTGCCCCATCTTCAATATATAATATTTTATTTATTACGTCCATTTTGCTTATTGCATATTTCCCACTAATGGAAGGTAAGTTACTTGAAGGCAGGGGTGTTCATCTATCTTGATCACAGATACAGATCTAAGTCTCCTCTACAGTTCCTGGCATATGATGGGTACTCATAAAATACATTTGAATGAATGATGTTGTAAAATATAATATACTCATTTGAATGGATTATAGGAAAATGTTTCAGTTAGAGTCCTGCTTCGTATTTTGCATAACCTGCATCTGTCATGTCTTCTGTAAACAATAATGTGTTTAGTGTCTTCTCCTCTTACTTGACTTAATATTTTTGTTACTTATCTTCCCATAAACTGCAAAAGAACAAATGACTAACATAGCTTTCTTAAATATAAATAATAATATATATGGCCAAGTCACATACAGTCTCTATCACAACTTCAAGAGCTGTTTAAAATGATAGAGCTATACTGTATATTTTAAGATCATTTGCAGATCTAAGGTTTGGGATCATTTATATATACATTTATATGTAATGCAAGTATTATAAATCTATTATATATAATTACAGCATGTAAATAAATATATATTTATAATTTTGATTAAAATACTTACTAAAATATCTTTATAAGAGAACTATTTCATCTATAGCATTGCACTGGGTATCTATTTGAGATGAAATGTTTAAGTATGCTTCCATTCATAAACTCAGCATACATGTACTGAGTATCTACTAAGTGCTGAGCATTTGACTATGGTACAGAAGCACACAAGACAGGCAAGACTGCTATCCTCATGAAACTTTTATTTGGAGGGATTAAAATAAAAATACTTGGAAATAAAAATAAAAATAAATGGAAATTTCATTATAATAATATAAAATTCGGATACAAAAATCTTTTTTTCCCCAAAGGAGAAATGGCTAAAACTAATGTTTCTAAGGAGATATACTATTAGTAGATTGATTTTTGAAGGATAATGTAATATATATGTACATTTTATTAGAATAAAATGACACACTATTTTTGCTTCTTTACAGATAGTGTTGTGGTTATTTAATCACTTTAAAATTTCTTTTTGAGATTGCAATATTGTGCTGCCTGCTGTCCAACGCCTAAAAGAAATTGCTTCATATATTTTGTTCAGTTTCATTTTTGATTATACATCACGGGTTATTGAAATACCAATTATTCCATCATAGCCAGAAGAAGAGGTATCTACTTTTTCATAAAATAAAATTTTATGTGATATTGTTTTTGTAGAAAAAAGTGTACAATTTTTGAAAAATGTTTCAAAACTACCGAGTAGACATGAAGAAGCCATGTTATTCTGACAAGTAAAGCCACATGAAGTACATATAGTTTCATAGAAAGGTGACCTGGGGCAGGATAGATCCAGTAAGAGACCATCTGAGAAGCAGTTGAAGTTATATAAACAAGCAATGATTAGGATGTCAAAGGGCAGTAGTTGTAGGAATGAAAAGTAATAGCATGTTCAATATTGTAATATAAAAATGTAATATAATTTGTCATTTCCAGTATATTTCAGCATTTGCGATATACAAAACTATAGTGATTTGGAAATGCCTGGAGCAGGACTGTGTTGTCATAAGACTATTTATATTAACACAGAGCATGGAATTTTAAACCCAACTAATAACCGTGACAGTTCTAAAGTCCCTTAGGGTTCCCAAATTGTTAAAAATGTCTCCTCAGTCCTTATGCTATTCCATGAGTCTATATATTGCAATTTCTCTTTATAGGCTAATTAGAGAAGTAAGATTTACAAAGGACCAGAGGTCAAATCAATGTGGTAGAACACTATAATTTGTTTCACTGGGTCATATTGGTGAGTTGTGATCAAGAGTGAGAAAATTATGGTTGAAACTATTTTTGGTGACAGATTAACACTCAGAGGATTAGAACTTTAGATAAGCCACTCTGCTAAAGTAAGCAAGTGAGCAGGTCATTGACCAGTACATAATTAATGTTATGGGCTACAGGTATTGACAAATGAAGATATGAACCCACTAGTTTCTGAGAAATTACAGATCCAGGGCTCATGACTTTTACTCCAGATACTATCACAATGCCCAATTCATAGTTTGAATGCAGTACATTGTTGCTCACTATCAAATGAATGCTCTTTCTCTTCTAAAAAACAAAACAAAACAAAAACAAAAAGACAAAAAGGTCTAATGAGAGATGCAAATCACATTGTTAGAAAAGGTTCACATTTTCCTAATAGCTGTTCTCCTCACTGGATATTCATGTAACAAGTACTAGGTCAATTGGATTATATTTGGGATTACTCAAACTTCTTTGTGTGACCTGGTGATAGCTGTTCTTAGTTAAAATGATGATAAAGTTGTGTGTTTCTTGGAATGAAAAGGTCCCTTCTTTGGAACAGCTATTAAGCCTGGCAGTACAAGATCAGTGAATTCATGGTCATGAGCCCATTCCTGCATATCTTTTTTCTGTAAAGTAGGTCCCCTGTGCAATTGAAGTATTATCTGATGCCAATAGGTCAAATAAATCTTTGGATACACTGAGGATGTGCATATATACATGTATATACATGTATATATGCATATGTATATATATGTACGTATATATATGTGTATATATATGTATATGTATGTATATATATATATATATATATGTATATATCCAGATACATACCTAATCTTTGAGAATAAACCAGTGGTCCTTTATCATCAAGCTGCTGTTGGTTTCCTCAGGAGATGATGCCATAGCCTGCAACTGTTTCTCTTCCTAGCAGATTGAACACTGGTTTAGCTATAGTGAGACTAGCAGTGGTAATACGAAAGCATGAGCCAATGCTGTTGGACCCTGGCATTGCCTTCATGGCTGCCACCATGGCCACTTCCTTCATGTGCCTGTTATGCCAGGCTGGCAGTTGCCAGTTACAAAGGCTTTCAAAAGCCCCTTTGCTGGGTCATTTTGGCTTTTTAGTGGATTGGTCCTTTTTCAGAGGTGGACACATTCTGGTTGAACATAATATGTGCCACATTTTTACATCATTTGCCTATGTATAAGACCTCTGTTTTTTTCCTCAATATTGCAATACTTTATCGATCCAGGATCCTGAATAACTTCTCTGACATTTTCTATTGTCTGTGACTCTATTTTTATTCTCTCCTGAGGCCACTACTCTGTCCATGTAGAGTGGATGACCATGTTCACAGTCTGAAGTTATGCCCACTGAGAAGATTTTCCTTTGTCACTACTTTTCAAGGCTAACCATTATAGTAGTATAATTCAATTGTTATTGATTTTGACTTGCACCCTCATACTGAGACAAACCATCAATAAACCAAATAAGGATTTCTTATCCTCTTTTGTCTAGTCGTAAGAGAGCCCCATAGACACAAGATGAAGAAAGGACACTGGTGCCACAATGGTGGGGATCATGGGCGTGTAGGCTTCCTGCACATGTGTCTGACTTGTGTACTCTACCACTCATTGTAATGCATTACACATATAACACATCACTCATTATTAGTGTTTCATTGATGTTTATGGACTATGCAGATAGTTCATATCTCTTCTGACTAACTGATGGCTAAGATGGAAGAGCTAACAGAGCACTGGAACAAAACTGCAAGTTTCATTTATTCCATGTGGATGTGAACTGGTTTTATTTATATTTTCTTAGAGGGAGAGAAAAGAGTAAATTTTTCAGATCAGCCACACATCCTATGACTGAGGCTATATCAAATTTTAGCAAAGGTATTTGAGGTTTGGGCTACAGTTAGGTTGAACTTGCAGTAGTATACAGACATTATCCAGTACCCATCCAGCACCAGTCAGACTGGTGAATCAAAGGACCACTATCCTTGCCCCTTGTAAATTACTGAGGGTAACAATTGTGTTTTCTAAGCCACATGGGATGCAAAATAAAATTTTTGAATTACTTTCTTATCCAGGAAAGAGTAGTTTCTGAAGACTTGCCCTAAAATTTCCTTCCAAGATAATTCTTCGGACTTAAGAAACGTAGTGACAAAATGGCAACCATATCCTCAAGATAAGGTCTGTAGCCAGCCCCTTGGCCAGGATCTATTTATTACCTCCCCTCCCCACATATTTACCAAATATACTCCATGTATAATAGAGAAGGGGCACAATGACATGATAATGCTTTAGGTCTCCAGGTGCTAGTGTCAACACAGACCCTATTTCTAACATACCTCAACCTGTTTGGCAATCTACTCCCCAGTCCACAGTTACCAGAGGAAATGACTAAGGGGTTCTTTAGTGAAGGACTAGTGTATCCATTTTGTGTGTAATAGATAAGGTTTTGCACGGTCCTTTCTCCTGCATAACCATCTCTTCCAGCAATGGTTTCAATGTCTGATAACTGGCTTAACACTTGAATCTTGGCAAGGGATCATGACTCTTAAAAGGACTAAATGTTTTCAGCCACCTGAGCTCCCATCCTTGATTTCTTCTGTTAGCACAAATTGAATAGTAACTTGTTGGCTGCCCACCTGTCTTTTTCCTGAGAAGGTTGTGTTCCATAGCATATGGTTGTGAACTGCATTCATTATCCTTTTCATGCTACATCCTCTTGGCTATTACTTAAACCTTGTCAGTCATTATTATGATTGGTTGTGATCACTTCTCTTCTGGGGGTGAAACCTTAAGGCTAGCCTCTATTTTCTTGCTATTAGTGAGACAAGTTCTTTTTTTCTTTTTTCTTTTTCCTTTTCTTTTCTTTTCTGACATACATAGATGTTATATACATATAAATGTTTCTTTATTGAAGCAAGATTCCTGACCAGTATAGAGTGATGCATTTATTAAACAGAAACCAGTGCAGAAACTACTACATACCACCTGTCTAGACAGGTTTTGGTTACATTGTACCTATTGATGGAATAGTCCCACTAGTAAAGTTTTATATGTCAAAAAGCTTTGAATTTGAGCAAGGTGTCCATTAATTCACCTCTGAAAAAGTTAAGTGGCATTAAATTTTGGCTAATATATTTTATAGCATTAAAAAGCTTATGCTTAGCTTAAGCTAAATTTCTCAAAATGTTATTCTATGCACAATAGCCCTTAGCAGACAGAGTCTGTCATTGCATCCAAATTCACACAGATGAGTCTCATTTGAGAAATATATGCTAAATAGCTGGTACTTAGAGACAAAAATACTTATAACTTGAGTTTCTTATAGTCAACACAGACTTCTTCCTCTGAGTGCCTGTCTTGGCCACATTTCAGAGTGAAAGTGAAGACATACCAGCAGTGTCCCTGTGTAACTTGGAATTAAATCACCAGATCTGTCTGATGGTGAAGGTGGCACTATTACCAGGTAAATAAAGGCCCATATAAAAAAAGCCAATTTGATGGGGCACCTGGGTGACTCAGTTGGTTCAGTGTCTGACTTTGACTTAGGTCATGATCTCACTGTTTGTGGGTTTGAGCTCCGCATCAGGCTCTGTGCTGACAGCTCACAGTCTGAAGCTTGCTTTGGACTCTATGTCTCCCTCTCCACCTACCCCAACATGCTCTGTCTCTGTCTCTCTCTCTTTCTCTCTAAATAAATAAATAAATAAATAAATAGAAATTTTTAAAGCCAATTCAAGATACAAATCAAGGATGGATACACTATACTCAGAACTGAATTTTGATGGATCTGGTATCCTAAATAATGTGGTAAGTTTTAGAAGCTGATGGCAAATTTTACCCATGATGTTCTCAAGCTGAGAAGACATTAATCCATTGATTCAAATCCCTTTACTGCATCCACATAGCTCTGAGGTCATCCTGCAAGTTGGGAATCAAAAACTACAGAGCTAGGGTAACAAAGTTTGACAATACGTTATACAAGTCAAATCTGCAAAGACATATTAAGTATATCTGTTCTGAGAGGAAAGCATCAAATTCTTTGTGTACATTTTGGTAGTTTTATTGTAACAAAGACCTGGTACACTTCTAATGTTTAAAACTGAGCATCATCTTTCCTATCTAGTGAAATGAAAAAAAAAATAGGAACAAAATTATGGTAGAGTATGTCTATTTCAAATAAGATTCTACAGATTCTACTGATTTGTCAATTGGGTGGCAAGGTTCATGTCATCATTAAGAGAGAATTTGGTTTCAAAATTGTCATTTTAAACTGCAAGGATGTCAAACATCATAATTTAACATGCCAAAGAAAAAACCATGTTTTAAAAATGCCCACTGAAACCACCCAAATATCTCAAACCCACCATTTGCTGACCTTCTGTAACCCCAGTTTTTAAGTTTTTTTCTCTTTCTTTCTTTCTTTCTTTCTTTTTTGTAATCAAGGGAAAGAAGACAAATACACGTTGGTAAATGATAACTGTCCATTTTCACATAGAGAGGCAGTGTGATTTCTGAGCCCAATACACAGAGGAAAGAGAAAAACAGAGTTCTATGCACTACTGTACAGGAGCCTCGTATCTTCCAGATTCCAGCAGAAATAAGGAAGCAGAGGGATTTCTTTTTTCCCATAGAGCAGGGTGGTGTAAATTCCATAGTTTTTTAATTGAGACAGGAAGAGATAAAAACGAATTTGGAACAGGAAGGGGTAGAGATTCTATTCCCACTGTATTCTGCTCAAGGTATACCCCACCCCTAAATAAGTAGAGAACCATGATAAAATGGAAAGAAAGGAGACCTCAAAAATAGAGTCACAAGGGGTGCCTGGGTGGCGCAGTCGGTTAAGCGTCCAACTTCAGCCAGGTCACGATCTCGCCGTCAGTGATTTCGAGCCGGAGCCCGCATCAGGCTCTGGGCTGATGGCTCAGAGCCTGGAGCCTGTTTCCGATTCTGTGTCTCCCTCTCTCTCTGCCCCTCCCCCGTTCATGCTCTGTCTCTCTCTGTCCCAAAAATAAATAAACGTTGAAAAAAAAATAATAAAAAAAAATAGTCACAAGGCACAAGAGGAAGAAGGAATGAAAGAAACAAAACCAATTGTGACTCGTTCCTCTCATCATTCATGTCAGAAACTATATTGTAATGGATTTGGCCAAGTAACTCTTTGATGACCTCTCCTAACTCATTTGCACCTGCATCAGAATGGTCAGTAAACCAGGGTAAGAAAGGTTCTGGTTCCTCATGCTGTCTCTTCCTGCTGGCTTTATTTTGTGTTTGACTTGAAAATTTTGGTCAGATCCTTTCCAGATTTCCATTTGATTTCAGCGGACTTTGAACATGGATTACTACTCTCATTCATATGAAAATCTTTGGAGAGAACTTTATTTTGGAAGTAAGGGTTTTCATCAAAACAAAAATCTATTCTGTAACCAGATTTAATATCTCTAAATTCTATCACTGCTACTCTTGTATAAAAGTGCCTCCCCAAGCAGGCAGACAACATCCAACTTGTGGATGTTGACAAATGCGATTCGCCCCAAATGTGGGATTATGGTGCTTAATTCCAGCCTCTTCTGGGGAAAAAGAAACGAAAAGAAAGGAAAAGAAAAGAAAAGAAAAAAAGATTGTCAGAGGTTTTTTATATTTTTGTTCTACTTTCAAAATCTCCTTACTGGCTTGTTCATTAAATCTTTTTCATTTGTATTTCATCAGTATGTTCACTTGCTTTTTACTGTTCTTTTTCTGAGGTCTTTATTCCAGTGTGGCTGGAGCGGAGCTCCTTTTTAGCGACCCTGATGGTGGTGCCTACCTGGTGCTGTTCTTCATGGGGGTTGAGAGAAGTGCAGCAGGGAGGGGACCAGAAGGGAAGGTGAAAGGGCGGCAGCTTCCCTGAGCCACACTGCCGCGCGTGCCACTCGGCCCCGCCTCCTCCCGGGCGCTGGCTGCGCGCGCAACCATCCCAGCCTGCCCTGCGGCGCAGGGAGGAGCACCGCGTGCCGCTAGCCTGGTTCCTGCTTTTGGAGGTTTGGCGACAAAGTGACAGCTGGCCGGTTTGCTCCTCCCCTCACTCCTGGCGCTCTGGCTCTCCCTGTTTTTCCTCTCCTAGGAGCCACCTCCTCCTCACGGCAGCAGCGAGGGGTCCTGTGTTATCTTAAAGTAGGTGTTATTTCTCTTAATTTTGAAAAATTAAGTGTTTTTATCGGAGTAAGAAAACATGAGGTCTACCTCTCAACAAATTTTAAAGTGTACAGTACAGTATTGTTAATTATAGGCATAACATTGTGCAGTATATTTCTAGAACTTATCTTGAATAAGTGAAACTTTATAGCCTTTGAACAGCAACTTCCCAGAATCCTTCTTCCAGCCCCTAGAAACCACCATTTGTTTGTTTCAGAGTTTGGCTATTTTAATACTTGATACAAATGGAATCATTCCTGATTTGCCTTCCTGTGACTAGCTTATTCCACTTAGCATTATGGCCCATAGGTTCATACATGTTGCTATAAATGGTGGGATTTCTTTTTTGTGTAAGCCTGAATAATATTTTGCATGTAAATGCCACATTTTCTTTATCCATCAATTCTTCCATGGTATCAAAAGTTCAGAAACAGCACAAAACCAGTGAATCACCAAAATGGAATTTGTTGAAGCTTATTGCGCACACACCAAAAAGATAGTTTGTGAATTGAGAGTACTCAAGCCAAAACATGGAATAAAACTCAGGGGTATGTTGTTATAAAGCAGCTTATATAGTGAGAAGGCATTAAATGTTTATTCTTTACAGAGATTGGTTATAATATTGTAATTTCCCAAAATGATAGGTAAGTTGGTCAGTAATTACCTTACATTAACCTTGGGAGACAGTGTAAGTTTTGCCCATGATTTCCAGAGGCATAAATAAGAAATGACCCAGGTCAAGCTAGTTTTGCAAAGTAAGTTAAATTATACTTTGTATGACTAAATTGGTTTTATCTGCTCATAAAGTTTTCAAGTTTGTTTTGATTTTAACAGTGGATATTTGGGTTGTTTTCATACCTTGGCTATTGTGAATAATGCTGCAGTGACCATGGGAGTGCGGGACTTGAATTCAATTCTTTTGGATACATACCCAAAAATAGGATTGCTAGAGCAAATGATAGTTCTATTTTTAATTTTTTTCAGGAAGCACCATACTGTTTCCCATGGTGGCTATACCGTTTTATAATCCACCAGCAACATACATGGTTACAAATTTCTCCACATCCTCACCAACACTTGTTATTTTTTTATTTTTGATAATAGCTGGCCTAAGAAATGTAGAATGACATCTCATTATGTTGTTGATTGCCATTTCTCTGATGACTAGTAATATTGAGCTTCTTTTTATATACTTGTTGACCATTTGCATATCTTCTGCAGAGGAATGTCTATTAAGATTCTTTGCTCATTTTTTAATCAGGACGTTTGGCTTGTTTTTGTTGTTTTGGGGGTTTTCTTCTGTTTTTTGTTTGTTTTTGCTATTGACTTGAGGTCTTCTTTATTTGTTTTGAACATTAACCCCATATGAGATATATGGTTTGCAAATATTTTCTTCCATTCCATAGGTTGTCCTTTCATTATGTTTGTGGTTTTCTTTTCTTTGTAGAAGCTTTTTGCTTTCATATAGTTTCATTTGTCTATTTTTGCTTCTAATGTCTATTCTTTCAGTGTCATATCCAAGAAATCATTGCCAACAAGACTAATGCCATAAAGTTTTTGCTATGTTTTCTTATAGAAGTTTTATACTTACAGGTTTAATGTTTAAGTCTATAATCCATTTTAGGGTGCCTGGGTGGCTTAGTCAGTTGAGCATCCGACATCGGCTCAGGTCATGATCTCTTGGCTCATGAGTTCCAGCCCCACATTGCGCTCTGTGCTGACATCTCAGTGCCTGGAGCCTTCTTCGGATTCTGTAGCTCCCTCTTTCTGTGCCCCTTCCCTGCTCACTCACACTCTGCCTCTCTGTCTCTCTGTCAAAAATAAACATTAAAAAAAAAGTCTTTCGTCCATTTTGAGTTGATTTTTTGTGGATGGTATAAGACACCGATTTCATTCTTTTACATATGAGTATCCAGTTTTCCAGCACCATTTGTTGAAGAGACTTTCCTTTCTCTCTTATGGGTTCTTGACACTCTTGTCAAAGAAGAATTGACAGAATATGCCTGTCTCTGGAACAGTCCATGAACTTGGGGCATTCTCTATTTATTTGTGTCTTCTTTAATTTCTTTCAGCAATGTTTTATAATTTTCAATTTACAAATCTTTTACATTCATAATTATATTTATACTGAAGCATCTTATTCTTTTCAGTGCTATTGCAGGTAGGATTTTTTCTTAATTAAAAATTTTTTTTTAGGATTTTATTTTTTATTGTTGAGAGAGAGTGAGCGAGCGAGCAGGTGAAGGACAGGAAGAGAGGGAGACACAGAATCCAAAGCAGGCTCCAGGCTCTGAGTTGTCAGCACAGAGCCTGACGCGGGGCTTGAACCCACAACTGTGAGATCATGACCTGAGCCAAAGTCAGGACGCTCAACCGACTGAGCCACTCAGGTGCCCCAGATTTTTTTTTAATTTTTAAAAATTTTCCTAATTTTCTAATTTTCAGATAGTTGGTTTTGATATATAGAAATGTAACTGATTTTTGTATGTTGATACGGAATCCCGTAACTTTACTGAATTCATTTATTGATCCTAACCCTTTTTTTTATTGAAGTCTTTAGGGTTTTCTATATACAAAATCATGTCATCCAGGGGCGCCTGGGTGGCGCAGTCGGTTAAGCGTCCGACTTCAGCCAGGTCACGATCTCGCGGTCCGTGAGTTCGAGCCCCGCGTCGGGCTCTGGGCTGATGGCTCAGAGCCTGGAGCCTGTTTCCGATTCTGTGACTCCCTCTCTCTCTGCCCCTCCCCCGTTCATGCTCTGTCTCTCTCTGTCCCAAAAATAAATAAACGTTGAAAAAAAAAATTTAAAAAAAAAAAAAAATCATGTCATCTGCAAACAGAGGTAATTTAACTTCTTTCCAAATTAGGTATAATTTATTTATTTCTCTTGCCCAGTTGCTCTAGCTAGGATTTCCAGTACTGTGTGATACAGAATTAGTGAGAAGGGGTATCTTTGCTTTGTTCTTGATTTTAGAGAAAAACCCTTCAAGTTTTCTACATTGAGTATGATGTTAGTTGTAGAGTTTTCATATATGGCCTTTATTATTTTGTTTTAATTTTCTTCCATTCCTAGTTTGTTGAGAGATTTTATAATAAAAGTATTGAATTTTTGTCAAATTTTTTTTTGTATCTTTTGAAACGATCATGTGATTTGTAATCTTCATTCTGTTAATTTGCATTTGCATGTTTGTTAATTTGCATTTTTTGAAGCATCTTCACATCCCAGAGATAAATCCTATTTGGTCATGGTGTATGATCCTTACAATAGTGTCAGTGAATTCAGTGTGCTAACATTTTGTTGAGGATTTTTGCATCTATGCTTATAAAGGATGTTGGATTTTGTCGTCCGTCCTTCCTTCCTTCCTTCCTTCCTTCCTTCCTTCCTTCCTTCCTTTCTTCCTTCCTTCCTTCCTTCTTTCCTTCCAGTGTCTTTGTCTGGATTTGCTATCAAGGTAAATCGGTCCTCACAAAACGAGTATAATATTTACTCCTCTTCATTTTTTTGGCCAAGTTTGAGAAGGATTGGCATTAAATCTTCATTGATGTGTTTAGTAGAATGCAGCAGTGAGATTTTTCTTTGTAGGGAGGTTTAACTAGTGTTTCATTCTCCTTACTCATCATTGATCTGCACATTTTTCTTTTTTATTTCTTCACAATTCAGTCTTGGTAGGTTGTGTGTTTCTAGGAATTTATCCATTTCCACTAAGTTGTCCAATTTGTTGGTATACAGTTGTTCATAGCAGTTTCTTATGATCCTTTTATATTTCTGTGGCATCAGTTGTAGTGTCTTTTCTTTTATTTCCAATATCTTTTGAGTTTTCACCCTTTTTTCCCAGTTTGGCCAAAAATTTGTCTATTTTTTAATTTATCTATTTTGTAAGCTTGATATGTTTCTATTTTTCTGTTATCTGTTTTATGTCTGTTCTGTGTAAAATTTTCTTCTATTAGCTTTAAGCTAGTTTGTTGTTCTTTTAGTTCTTCAGGTGTAAAGTTAGGTTGTTTATTTGAGTTTTTTTTTAATGTGGACATTTATCACTGTAAACTTCCCTTTTATACTGCATCCCATACATTTTGATATGTAATGTTTTCATTTGTCTCAAGATTTTTTTCTAATTTGTCTTGTGATTTCTTGTGTGTACTGTTGGTTTTTCAAGAGTGTGTGGTTTAATTTTTACATATTTTGAATTTTCATGTTTTCTTCTGCTGTTGATTTCTAGCTTCATTTAATGGTAGTTGGGAAAAGATTCCTGCTGTGATTTCAATCTTTGTAAATTTGTTAAGACTTTGTTTTTAACCTAACATGTGATTCGTACTGAAGAATGTTCCATGTGTGGTTGAAAGGAATATATATGCCCCTGCCATTTGGGTAGAATGTTCTCTGAGCATATCTGTTAGGTCCATTTGACCTATAATGTTGTTCAAGTTCTCTATCTCCTTATTGGCTTTGTATCTGGATATTCTATGCATTATTGAGGGTAGTGTTTTGAAGTGTCCTATTATTATTGTGTGGCTGTCTCTCTTTTCATTTCTGGTAGTGTCTGCTTTATATATTTAGGCGCTCTGATGTTGGGTGCATATATATTTATAATTATAAATAAATTCATCTTCCTGGTGAATTTACCTTTTTATCATTATATAATGTTCTTTGTCTCTTGGGGCAGATTTTGACTTAAAATAATTTTTTTTTTCTGATAGAAGTATAGCCACTGCTCCTCTCATTTGTTTGCAGTATTGATGGAATTATTTATAAGTGTTGAATTTAACATATTTCTACCCTTGGGTTTTGGAAAATGTCAAGCTAAGGCAGAAATCACAAGGAAAAAAGATACTAAGTAGATCGAGACAATGTGATAAATTAAGGATTAGAGAGATATCAATTTGAGTGGGATAGGCAAAATAATCACGATGGAAGAGATCATAGGTAGCATACAAGAGAAGAATCCTGCTTCATAGACGAAAGGATAAAACAGCTCAGTGGGGAAATGCATTAAAATTCTATTACCATTTTGATTAAAAAGCCTATCTATTTATCTTTTCTTTGGCTATTTACCCTGACATTTAATTTAGCATAAGTTTAAAAAAGTAATACCAATATGGAAACTGACAGCTACTTTTTTGCCTGTGTTATCAGAACCCGAAAAGCTTTGTTGTGAAATATCATGTAGTACCCCCTTGGAGAATTCTGTCTTCATATGGCTTATTTATGTTTGTGCATGCTTTGAGTTACAGATTTTCAGCACACACACATTCACTGAATAAATGCATTATCATAAAACAGCAAAACTATTCTTACTCACAGATAGAATTGACTGCTTGTTGTTACTGGTTTCAGATGGGTACTATGCAAACCTTTGTAATAGCCCCTTTGATAATTTAGTAAACTTACTCATTTGAATACATTCATGTACCCAAGTACTGTTAAAGTATACTATATTTTCCTGGAGGGAAAGACCTGAGTCCCATCATTGTGGTTTTCTTAGAAATGTCAGCATATTGCTAAATCAATGAGTGCTTATTAAATGAATGAAAAGAAAGAATGAATAAAATTTTAGCTGTGACATGAAAACTTTGCCTTTTGTAATTTTCTTAAACTTTCTAATAATGCATTATTATTTTAAGTGGGTTTTACACTGGAATGAAAATAATTTGGCCTGCATAAGAAAAACATAAAAGTACAGTCCAGAGTAGAAGGAAATTAAATATTCATTTCACATCTGTAACATCAGTCGTGTTGTCAGACTGTGGTAGTATTGAAGTGGGTAAAACACATCGCTTCTCGGCCTTTTGGCTAAGATCAAGTGAAGTGGGTAAAACAACAGTTTCCTCAGGTATTCTCCAAAATATGTCCACTTTTTTTTTAATGTTTATTTATTTTGAGAGAGAAACAGGGGAGAGGAGCATTAATGGGGGAGGGGCAGAGAGAGAGGGAGAGAGAAAGAATCCCAAGCAGACTGTGTGCTGTCAGCACAGAGCTGGAAGTAGGGCTAGATCCCACGCACTGTGAGATCATGACCTGAGCTGAAATCAAGAGCCGGATGCTTAACTGACTGAGCCACCCAGGCATCTCAAAATATGTACACTTTCTAATTTGCTTTTCTACTATCTCTTTTTCCTGTATACTAACCTAGAGCAATATATTCTTGTTGGCTGAATTGGTATTTATAGTTTTGAATAATTTAGGAAACAAAGAGGTGGACTATATGACATTTTAAGCTGCTTCTATATCATATTTCCAAGAATGAAAAAGACAAATTATGGAAACGATAAAGAGAAAATAAAACTTTTAAAATATTTTTAGGTTTTCATGTAATCTTATATTTTTAGAAAAGAGAAATGAATTTTTATGTTGAAATAAAACTGCAGTACTATTACAATATTTGAAATAGACCAGATGTTTATTTGGTTGGTTTATTAAAATTTGATTACTCATGGATATTATCACTGATAATTTGGCTTTCTATTCTATGAAAAAAAATTTAACGAACTGCAAAGTTTTCATTGAGCTTTGCAAATTGCTGGGAGTTGGATTCTCTCTAGAGACCTTGTCTTATCACAGCACATCAACTGAAAGTGTAAATATCTAATACACTGAACTATCTACAACTGCACAGCCTCAGCAGTGTTAGGTCCAGGGCAAATTGTTAGAGAAATGGAGGAAGAATTTAGATAACTTGAATGGGATATCGTTTGGCATAGGACACATCACCCAGTTCACTCAAATATTTTTAAAAATACATTCAACAATAAATATAAAGGGTATATAGTTTTATAATTTCATGTTAACTTATGTTTTAGGAAAGAGAAATAAATTTTATGTTGATAAAACAGCAATGCTATTATAATATTTGAAATAGACCAGACATTTGTTTTGTTGGTTTTATTAAAATATACAAATTTGAGGAAATTACACAACACACTCTTAAAAAATCAGTGCGTCCAAGAAGATATCACAAGGGAAATTAGAAAATAGAGACAAATTAAAATGAGAACACAGCATCCCAAAACTTATGGGACACAGAAAATGCAATGTCAAAGAGGAAACTTACAGCTATAAAAGCTCACATTAAAAAAGAAGACAGGTCTTAATTTAAGGTGCCTGGGTGGCTCAGTCAGTTAAGCATCTGACTCTTGGTTTCGACTCAGGTCATGATCTCATGGTTCATGGGTTTGAGCCCCACATCAGGCTTCATTCTGACATTGCGGAGCCTGCTTGGGATTTTCTCTCCTTCTCTCCGCCCCTCCCCTACTTGCTCTGTCTCTCAAAATACGTAAATAAAACTTAAAAAACAAATAAAAAAGACAGGTCTTAAATCAATAAACTATCTTTGTAACTTGTTGAAGTAAAGGAAGAGGAACAAACTAAATACAAAGCTAGATAAAAAGGAGGAAATAATAAAAATTAGAGCAGACTAGGGGCTCCTGGGTGGCTCAGTCGGTTAAGTGTCCGACTTCGGCTCAGGTCATGATCTCACGGTCTCTGAGTTTGAGCCCCGCGTCGGGCTCTGTGCTGACAGCTCAGAGCCTGGAAGCCTGTTACAGATTCTGTGTGTCTCTCTCTCTGACCCTCCCCCGTTCATGCTCTGTCTCTCTCTGTCTCAAAAATGAATAAACGCTAAAAAAAATTTTTAAAAATTACAGCAGACTAAAATAGAGAAAATAGAGAAAATCAACAAAACCAAAACTTAGTTCTTCAAAAATATCAACAAAATTGACAGATTGTTACCTAGATTGACAAAAAAAAAAGAACACTTAAATTACTAAAATCAGAAATGAAAATGGAGACATTAGTATCTATTTTACAAAAATAAAAAAAAATAGATTATTTTCAAAAACGGTGCCAACAAATTGGATGACCTTGATGAAATGGAGAAATTTTGGTAAATACAAAAGCAAGAAAGGCTGAGGGCTCACACTTTATTTTAAAGTTAATACAAAGCTATGGTAATCAAAGCATAGTGGTACTGAGCCCAGAATTAACTCTTGCAAATGTGGCTAAATGATTTTTGACAAGGGTACCAAGACAACTCAATGGAGAAAGGACAGTCTCTTCAACTGGAGAAAGCTGGATATCCACAGTGTAGAAGAAAAAGGCTGGATCCTTACTTAAATTTATACCAAAATTAACTTGAAATGGATCCCAAGCTCTTTTTGTAACACCTAAAACTATAAACGTCTTAGAAGAAAACATAGGGGAAAAGATTCACAGCATTGAATTTAGTAGTGATTTCTTGGATCTGATACCAAAGGCAAAGGTGCACACACATACATACATACATACATACATACATACATACATACATAAAGAAATAAATAAATAAAATAATTAGACAAATCAGATTAATGAAAATTTAAACAGATAATATCAACAGAGTAAAAGCCAACCTACAGAATGGGAGGGAGTATTTGCAAAGTAATAATGGGAATATTTGCAGACTAATAATGGGACAGAATATTTGCAAATTGTATATCTGATATTACTATTCCGAAAATACAGAAACCCCTAAAACTCAACAAGAAAAAACCAAACACCTGCATTAAAAAATGGACAAAGTACTTGACTGTAAATTTCTCTAAAGAAGATATGCAAATACACACTAAGCACATGAAAAGATGTTCAATGTCACTAAATACTACAGAAATGACAATGAAGACTGTAATGAGATATGTCTTCATACACATTGGGATCGGTACTATGAAAAACAGAAAATAAGAGTTGTCAAGGATTTGGAGAAATTGGAAGTCCTGTGCACTATTTATGAGAACCTAAAATGACACAGCTACTGTGGAAAACATAGGGGTGGCTCCTCAAAAAAGTTAAAAATAAATTTACGGAATGATTAAGTGATCCCACTTGTGGTATATACTCAAAATTTGAAAGCAGGGTGTCAGAGATATCTGCCCTTTGATATTTATAGCAGGTGTATCAACTGTATTTAAAGTGTGGAAGGAAGTCAAGTATCTGTAGGTAAATAGATAAGCAAACTGTGATGTATGCATACAATGGAATATTATTTAGGCTTTAGAAGAAGGAAATTCTGACACACTACAACGTGGAGGAACCTTGAGGACATTAGGAAATAAGTCAATCACAAAAAGACAAATACTGTATGTGTCTACTTATATGAGGTACTTAGTGTAATAAAATCATAGTCAGAAAGTAGAATGATGGTTGTCAGAGGCTGAGGAGAAGGGCGAATGGGGAGCCATTGTATAATCTGTATAGATTTTCAGTTTTTTGAGATGAAAATAGTTTTGGAGATGGATGGTAGTTGATGGTTGTACTATAGTATGAATTTACCTGGTATCACTGAATTATACACTTAGAAATGCTTTGATGATGAATTTCATGTTTTTGTATTTTATCACAATTTTTTTAATTGAAAGAAAAAGATGATTAGGGAAATTTGAATAGGGAATGGTTATTAGGTGAAATCTACAAATTAATCATTGTGTTAGAAGAATATAGAACAATATTTTGGTTATGTTAGAAAATATTATGTTTTAATGATGAATACTGAAGTATTTAGGAGTGAAATGTCTTGGTATCTTTAATATACTTCAGCACAACAATGAAATAAGATAATTGTGACATAATGTCAGCAACTGTTAAATCTAAGTGATGTGTACAGGTATTTATTATACTGTGCTCTCTATTTTTTGTTTAAACATCTCCATAATACAAATTTTAAAAAATATTCCATCATTTGTAGAGTTTATATACTCCATGAGTTTGTCCTTTATGTGCATGTGTATGTATTATATGTTCATAGAAACAACATGTTCAGAAATAAAACATGAGAGAAGTAAATACTATTTTTTATCACTCAAAGACAATTCTTGCTAATACTTTAACATATATCTTTAAATTTTTTTCTATGCTTATTTCATTTGGTTATGAACAATTTTTTGTGGTAAACTCTTTGTAAATATCATTAAAATGTTCCATTAAACTTCCTTGTAATTATTTTCTGGTATATGGATAGAGAAACTCCCTGGAGTGGGATTATTGGCTTAAAGAGTATGCATATTTGTAACTGTAATTGATGCTTCCAGGTATATTCCTAAGAATGTTATAACACTACATGTATTAGTTCTTGATTTTTAAGGATGCAAAGATTACATATTCTTGGTATTCAGACACATGATTTGCAGTGAAAACTTTTCAGTGTACATAAGACACTAGTGTTTCTGCCTGTAACAGATGCTGTTGCATTGCCCAGACGCCATTTACCGGGCCTGGACACTAATTTCCCCGCAGTAATAGCTGTTGCCTGTTAGTAGCTCACATCTGCACCCTACTGTGGAGGACGGTGTTGGGCTGATAAGAACTATATTACTCAGAGATGCTTGAAAGATAGACTCTCTGGCAACCTTCATGGGTTATGGGCCGCAGTGGTCAATGACCAACCCAAAAGGTGATAGCCGTGCCAAACACGATTTTCTGGATATGATGGCTTTATGTAATTCACATAGGAGTATTGTCCCTGGATTTAGGGTGATGCTGGATATCTCCTAAAGTCACATTTTTGTTTAATTCAGGGTGGGTGAACTTTACCTCTATAGAGAAAAATAGTAAATATTTTAGGCTCTTTAAGCTATGTGATCTCAAGCTACAGGTATTATAACATTGTAACAGTGGCATA
Organism: Prionailurus viverrinus; assembly: GCF_022837055.1. Lineage (NCBI taxonomy): Eukaryota > Metazoa > Chordata > Mammalia > Carnivora > Felidae > Prionailurus > Prionailurus viverrinus. The sequence goes on from NC_062561.1 coordinate 39,186,998, forward strand.
GAAACAGACATACAGAGCAGTGGAATAGAATAGAGATCCCAGAAATAAACTCATACCTATATGGTCAATTGATCTTCAATAAAGTTGTCATGGGAAAAGGATAGTTTCTTCAAAAAATGATGCTGGGAAAACTGGATACCCACATGCAAAAAAAAAAAAAAATGAAATTGAATCCTTAAATAGAAAACCTAAAATTGAACCCCCCAGAAGAAAACATTGGAACATAGGCAGAAGATTTATGATACTGTTCTTGACACAGATTTTTTGGATAAAATACCAAATGAAAGACAAAAAAGGCAAAAATAGACAGTGGAACTACATTAAAGTAAAAAGCTTCTGCACTGAAAAGGGAACAGTCAACCTATGGAAAGACAACCTATGCAATGGGAGAAATTCTTTGCAAACCATATGAATTGCAAACCATACCACAAGTGTCCGAAATATTTATGGAAGTCAATGGCAAAAAAAGCAAATAACCTGATTAAAACATGAGGAAAGGAGTTGAGTAGACATTTTTTTCCCAAAGAAGACATATGAATAGCTAGCAGGTATATGAACAAAAAGCTCAGCATAACTAATTGTCAGGAAAATACAAATTAAAGCCACCAGGAGATATTATCTTACACCTGTTAGGATGGCTTTTACCAAAGCAAAATAATAATAATAATAATAATAATAATAATAATAATAAGTGTTAGGATCTGAAGAAATTGGAACCCTTACATACTCTTGATGAGAATGTCACATGGTGCAGCTGCCATGGAAATCTGTGTGGAAGTTCCTGAAAAAATAAAAAATAGAACTACCATGTGATCTAGTAATCCCATTGCGAAGTACATATCCAAAGGAATTAAAACCAGAATCTGGAAGATACATCTGCATTTCTGTGTTCACTGCAGCATTTTTCACAACATCCCAGATATGGAAACAATCTGAATGTCTGTAGCAAACTAATAGATACAGAAAATTTGACACGCACATGCACACTCATGTACACACAATGGAATTATATTTACCTTTGAAAAGTAAGGAAATCCTACCATTTTCAATAACATAGATGAACCTGTAGGGTGTTATTCTACATAAAATAATTTGGCTATAGAAGGACAAGTACTGTATGACTCCACTCAGATGAGAGATCTAAAATAGTCAAACCCAGAAACAGAAGGTAGACTGATGCCAGGGAGGAGACAAAGATAAAGGAGTTTTTCAGTAGTGATAGTTTTACAGGGGTGGAATTTTTTTTTCTACATTTCATTTATAAATCTCTTATTTTCCAATGTGAGCAGCCACATGCTCAAATAAGCAAACATTATTTATTTGGTTGCCTTGGATTTATATTTTAAAATATTTGTATGTGTTTTTTCCTGTTATATTGAGGCATGTTGTCGCGGCCGGCGCGACAAACACCGAGGTCAGGGTCCTGAGGGTAGGGGAATGCAAGAAAAAAAGAGAGAAGAGAAAGTTTGGAACAGGAGGGTCCCCTGAGCTGATGGCCCAAGTGACGGCTTTATTGTTGCTGTACACAATCTTTTATAACCAGACTCTTATGGATTAGGTCATTCTAAGAATAAACAGGTTTCACATAATTGCTGCCCACCAAAACATTTAGTTCTGTGTTTCTTGTGCATTTTCTAGACGGGTCACAAGACCTTGTTGATAAGATTGCTAGCAAAACACAATTCCCATGTTTGTTTCTATCTGACTCAGGGTAGAAAAAGGGAGGTAGCATTACTGCCAACACCTGCAGACCACAGGCTTCAGGAATTAACTTTCTCAGCCTTGACAAGGCTTTCGTATGCCCTTGAAAATGGGGGAATGGGAGGGGGAACCACCGGGTTGGCTTGAGTCAACAGGGAACATTGCTCGACCCGGTCTCAGCTTGGCACCAGGGCCCGGCCCCCCACACATGTAATGAGATGACAGTTGCTATTCACAAAAAGATAGACTGAAGTCTGGAAGACATCACTACCTCTTCCATGAGTTGTTAATGTAGCATGAGAATGTACATACAGTTCGGTGAAATGCCATTCCATATATCTTGTATATCCTGTATACACATATCATAGTTTTGTGAGATTAGTTTAGCTCAGCAAACCAGCACTTTTCCTTTAAAAAAATGTTGAACATAGCTGCTAAGATAAATTAATATTCTTTACTAGTTATAAGATTTTGGCAGCAAGTAGTAGGTTATTGGACCAACAGTGGCTCCCTTCCTCAAGATATTCCATTATTTCACATTACAAAATATCTGGAGGAAGGGAGCTTGTCTCATGTTTATAATAAGGCTGCTGCAGCTCAAGTTATCATGTCACACATTCCATCTTGAAGGTCTAGGCAAAAATGGATTTTTCTTTTCATATAAAACTAGTCTTATGTTTTTTCATCTTTTTATCTTAAATGAAATCTGTTCCAGAATTTTTCTATAGAATTATTCTTAGGACTCATCTAACTTGGTCACACATATCCTATCACTTGTGATTAAAATACATCAAAAGATAGTGGACCAAAATGATGGGTTCAGAGTGAATATGCCTCTTCCTCATTTAGAAGAAAAGGTTAACATGTTATTTTAAATATTAAATTGAAAACGAAAGGTCTAGAGTAAAATTGAGACAGGCATTTTTATAGTTAATAAATTTTGAATCCAGAGATTTAATCATTCTTCCCACCTACATCCCCCAAAGACTTTAATCCTAGTGTCAGGTAAATATAAATGGTTAATTATACATCTAAAACTTTCAGAAATATTTCTATTTAACATCACAATTTATTAGGATAAATGATTTTGATGTCATTTTATTGCTACATGGCAATATATTGAATTGTTAAATACAGAGGTAAGCAGATTGATGAAAGTCTTCCAACTTAAACATTAATGAAAATTAGAGAATAAGGCATGGACTCTAATTCCTTAATATAATCCTATATAATTCATGAATAAATAAAGCTCAACAATGGCTTTTTGAGGCAGACATAAGTTCATTAAAATATTCTTTTATAAAACAATATCTGTGCCAAGGCACATATCAGGGATTAGCTTTAGTTAAGGCAATTTCCCAAAGAGTTGTTTGCTTTCCTTCACAATATTTTATATTTTAATAGAGGCACATTGCAGACAGAGACTGAGAGAAATTTCAGTTAACTTAAAGTCACAAATTAATGGGTAGTAGAGATGATGTTAAAATCTAGGCATGACTCATTCACTCTTTCCTGAGTTTAAATTAGTATCCTCTCTTTTGCCAGTATATTAACAATAAAAGTTGTTTTGTTATTAACTCTAAAGGAAAAAAGCCAGAGATATCTGTTTTATCTTTTAAATCACCATTTCACCCCCTAACGTCTCAAAATCTTCAGAGAGGGCTTGATGTTTTAAAACAGTGGTTTTTAAATAATGTTTTTAGGGCTAGCAGCCTCAGTATTACCTATAAGAGTATTAGAAATGTAGATTCATGGCACCCAAATTGCCATACTGCAACCTGAGTTATCTGGGGGTGAGTCAAGAAATTCTTGTAACAAGTTCTCCATATGATTCTTAGGCATTGTAGAATCTGAGAACCACCATTTTAGTGTGTATGTTTTTAAGTAAATTTTATACTGACTCAACAATATTTTTAAGCTAATTTTAATTTTGGTACCTTAATGAAGATTTACAAGTATTAGTTTGGGTTTATTCTTCAGCATACAGTGAAATTCATCTTCTATCATGAGACAATTAAAAACTGTTTATTATTTCTGTTGGTAGTTTAGAGAATGGAATAAAATAATGCCAAGAAATTAGATTAACTCAAGAACTGCTCGATTGGCAGTAATTTTCATATATCATGAAAAATTAGAACAAAATTTACTCTTATGCAATTATTATACAGATATGTGTGTTTGTATATAAGACATATATCCACTATTTAATATATATATATATATATATATACACACTCCCTTATTAAATATAAAACAGTAATGATTGGCTTATGTAGAATTTTGTGTTTACAAATTGTTTTGGTTTGATTGCAATGTATTTAGGATTAACATTTTACCTTTGATGGCCTTTGTGGTCTGATTAGATAAAATTTCTTTGTTTTGCTATTCCTTACACATTTAAAAATGCTACAAGATATGCAAAATTAGTGTTCTTTTACATGATTGCTAGCAAAGTTATTTGTGTTATAATGACTATGACTATTAAAGCATAAGGAATTTAGAGAAAAATCTACTCTATTTTCATAATTTATAGATAAGGTAATTTCAACTTCATTGAGTTTGAATTATTTTCCCAGATACCTTGAAGAGTTTAATCACATTGACTACACTATAAGTTCTCTTGTAAAATAAATCATTTTACACTCAGCTTCACTGGGGGACTAGGGTCTTTAAGGAAAAGCAGTGTTTTTGTGTGCATTTACAGCTTGGGGCTCAGGTTGGTTGTCTGAATGCAGGAAGTTTGCAATGTGTTAAGTCTGGACTGATTTTGATCCATGAATTGACTTGTGGAGAAATGCTGAGTTGAAATGAGTAAAAATAGATTATTATAAGCCACCTTTTTTCCCCCTCCCATGAATAAATGCTGCAAAAAGCCTGATTGAGGGAGATATATGGGGGTATGGGAGGATAAGGAGAGAAGGAAAGAGAAGCAAAAATACACGAAGAAGCTCGTTAATGGAAAAATAGAGCACAGATTCAAGAATTTAACCACAAGTGCATTAACTATAGAAATTGACTTAGATCTTGAATGACCTCCCAGCTTAAATACTAATTAGAATTTTATTTAGGAAAATTCCTGCTATTCATAATACAGTTCTATAAGCACACTCACACCATACCACCATTACTTTATCAAGTCTCAGTGGTTCTGCGTCTTTTAATGAAAAGATTCTAAAATGCACATCCTACAGATTAAGGTAGGAATAAGTCACAAATCTACTAGTTATTCTATAATTGGATATACTTAATTTCGTATCCATTACAAGGACTGTTAATACGACAAGATGTGTAAATATTTAGACAGTCATTTTTCTAGGGAGAAGAGCCATATATTTTATTACAATGACAAATATTAATGACTAATATAAAACACGTTATCTGAAGGTTATTTATCCAATTTTGTATCAGCATGTCTCAGATTCTGTTTCATGGATGTCCAAACTCAGAATTCTTTGTACTGCTTGCTTAGAATGTAGGTTTATGGCTTAATCTCCTATTTAATGGGTCATGGTCTGGACAGATGAGGCTGAAATCTGTAACTTCATAAACTCTTTGTATATTTTTAGGCACAAAATATCTTGAATACCACATGAAAATAAAGTGAATTTTTCTATATGTATATCATCAGCATCAACCTTGTGACGACAGAACATTTTTGTTTTGTCAGTTATGCTAAGAACACTTATGAGATCTATCCTCTTAAATTTTTTTAATCCTCTTAAATTTTTAAATGTACAATAATGTATTTTTAACTCTTTGGCACAATGTTGTACAACAGCTCTCTAGAACTCACTCATCTCACATAACTAACACTTTATACCCGTTGAACAGAAGCACCTCATGAGTTTGAGGTAAGTGTGATACTCATTCAGTGCTAACGTGTTTTTGTGAAGCAATCTGTGTCAGACAGAAGTCACTAACAATTTCGTTTATATTTGACAGGGTAGAAACCTAGTCAAACCCATGTTAGCACCCATAAAATTGGTATTGATTGGTGCCGATTGTGTGAATAAATGATCCTTAAAGAACTCAATCATATAAGAAGTAGAGCTCCACAGTGCTTATCTGTCTTTCATTTACAATATCCAGAATGCCACTAGGGACATACCAGGACACATTTTGCTTGGATACTTAGTCTAATAATTTTCCTTAGAAACTCACTCTGGTTTAGAAAATGTAGCTGACCCAATGCTTGATTGTATATAGGTATGAAAGAGGTTTCTATGATATTAATTGATATCAAGCAGCTTGGAATAAGGGATATGAGCTGGTGACAAAAATATAATAGAACATATAGACAATGTAAAAGTGAACTGGGGACTGTTTTATGTACATGTAGCGAAAAGTGGCTTCATTCATCACTGTATATATGAAACTATCTGTAAAATATTTGCTAGTTGGTTATTTTTAACTGATTATTTGTTTTCTTAAGCTTGTGTTCCTTGAAAAACTAATGATAATTAAGAAAATCCATAAGAAATAACATTTTTACTTGTAATACTTTGTATTATCTTTGCCCTTATAAATTATGCAACATTAACTTCAGTCACATTTTAGAATGTTTTATTTACAGATAAGCTTGAATAGACTAATTCATAAAAAAAATAAAACTCTTTATTCCTTATAACTGTAAGCTCATGTGTAACTTATTCTTTGAGAGGCATTATAAATTCCCACTTGTGATAGCAACATTGTATTTTAAATATGTGAAGTGGCTGATACTTTTATTTTGTGAATTTTAAGGCAACTATTCTCTCCATCACCTAAAATGTATCTCACTGTACTCTAAATGCGTGAAGTTTTCAATTGCATACCTTCTTTAATAATAATAAAAAAACCCTGATAGCTCCCCTAAAAAGTAAATATGTAAAATATGGAATAAACATGTATCTAAATATTTGAAGGATTGTAGGAAAGCATCTCTTGAGTTCATATTGTGTTAATGGAAAGAAAAACAATGATATCCTGGAAATGGACACTGTATGGAATAAAGGAGTGATTCCAGTTTCAAATACTGAACTCTTGAGTGTACTTCAAATACTCAGCATTAGTTACCCTATACATTAAATAAGTAAGAATAGGACCTCTTGGAATTGTTCTAATTATACAATTCAGAATAAATAATATGAATTACTGATTCCTAATAGCTGTTCAATTTTGCCACTTTCAGGAGTATCATTTATATCAAGGTTTAGCAACCTTCTAGGTAACAAATACCTTTGATTTTGTGTGCCATATGCTGTCTTCACAACTCTGACCATTCATACAGAAAAGCAGGCATGGCCAAAATGTAATTGAATGAGTCTGACTGTGTTTTAGTAAAACTTTATTTACAAAAACCAGTATTAGGCCAGATTTGACTTGTGGCCTTTAGTTGGTTGACATCCAAACTACAGATTAAAGTGATAACCTTTTGGTAAATTGGTATTAATGGAAAATGAATACTAGGGAGTTGGTATTAACTTTTAACAAAATCTCTAGTAGCTCTTGCATGCCAAGAGTTTGGATCTCTCTCATGAAGTAATTTCTATCATAAATAATTTTTTCACTGCTAGCATAGTCATAAAACTTGTATATTTAATGAAGCAGGAATAAGCATTAAAACACTGAAGAAATATACATATTTCTATATATATTTATGTTTTATATGTGCATCATTATAATTAAATATGTTGTATTATACTAAGTAATGTGAGATAATTACATACTGTATTATTTTATACATATGTATAAATACATATTGTATTTATATAATCATAAGTTTTATGTTTTATATATAATTATGTGTGTGTGTGTGTGTGTGTGTGTGTGTGTGTGTAAAGGAAAAGTTGAATGTGATGATCAGAATCTTAAACTCAGTAAATTGGAATGGTAATACATATTTATTATTAAACAATATATTGAAAATATAAAAACAAATACATGGTTAATATAACTAATTGTGTAGGTAGAGGAAAAAGGGAGGTATCACTTAAAAGAGCATTTATGAAAACATACATATAGTCTGATATAATTGCTAAAATAATGAATTTTTGATTAGGACTAAATAAAGAATATCAGAAGACCTGCTCTCTAATTTGGGTTCTGCTGCTTGAGCCAACATTTCATTCATCTGAGACAGTTTCCTTATCTATAAAACTAACTTGAGATACCTGCTTCATTATGCATTAACGGGTATCTCACTTTTTCTTTTTATGTAGCAAACATTTATCTTGACCAAAACTCATGGCTATTTCTACCTATCTGATTAGGACAAATATAAAATTTACATATTGGTTTCTTGATTATAGCTCTTCATGTACATCTCAGACCTGTACACTTGTTCATATATAACATCAATGTGTTATAATTTTCAGTGTATAGGTGTTTCACCTCATTGGTTAAGTTTATACCTAAGTTTTTATTCTTTTTGATACTATGGTAAATGGGAGTTTGCTTTATTTCTTTTAGATAGAAACATAACTGATTTTTGTATGTTGGTTTTGTATCCTGCAACTTTACTGAAGTCATTTATTCCAGCAGTCTTTTGGTGTAGTCTTTAGGTTTTATTCTATATAAGATCATATCATCTGAAAATAGAGACAATTTTACTTGCTCATTTTAAAATTAGATGTCCTCTATTTCTTGTTTGCCTAATTGCTCTGGCTCAGATATTCAATCCTGTGTTGAATATATTGGTGGGAGTTTGCATCTTTGTCATATTCCAGATCTTAAAGAAGAAGCTTTTGACTTTCACCACTGTGTATGATGTTAGCTGTGGACTTGTCATATATGACCTTTATTACATTGAGCTACATTCCTTCTGTGCCCAATATATTGAGAGTTTTTAATCATAAAACTGTGTTGGATTTTATCAAATGCTTTTCGTGCATCTGCTGAAATGATCTTATGATTTTTGTCTTTTATTAATGTACTGTATCACATTGAATCGCATAGATTCAACTATCCTTGTATCCCTGGGAAACATCCCATTTAATGATGAGGTGCAATTTTTTTAATGTGCCATTGAATTTTGTTTGAGAATTTTGCATTTATATTTTATTGATAATTTTCTTGACAATATAGTCATCAGGAATATTGGCCTGTAGTTTACTCTTTTTGTAGTGTCTCTAACTGGGTTTGATGTCAAGGTAATGCTGGCCTCATAAAATGAGCTTGAGAGTGTTCCTTTTCCTTCAGTTTTTTAGAAGAGTTTTAGGGTTGGTATTCTTATTTAAATGTTTGGTAAAATTCATCAGTGAAACCATCTGGTCCTGGGTTCTTTGGTGTTGTTGGAAGATTTGTTTTTAATTACTGCTTTAACATCCTTACTTATAATTGGTTTGTTCATACTTAGTTTTTTCATGATTCAGTCCTCATAAATTGTATGTTTCTAAGAATGTATCCATTTCTTGTAGATTTGTAGATTGTCTAATTGTTGGTATATAATCATTAGTATTTGTTTGATGGTTTCTTTCCACTGTGCAGGAGTTTTCTTTTCTTTTTTTTTTAATATAGTCCCATTTACTTATTTCACTTTGTTCCCTTGTCTTTTGAATCAAATCCAAAAATATATCACTGAGACCCATGCAAAGGAGCTCATCACCTATGTATTCTTAGAGGAGTTTTATGCTTTCAGGTCTTACATTGAAGTCTTTAATCCATTTTTAACTAATTTTTGTATATGGTGTAAGATAATGGTCCAGGTTCATTCTTTTGCATTTATTGCATTCAATGCATTCAACACCATTTATTGAAGAGATTGTCTTTTCTCCATTGTATATTCTTGCCTCCTTTGTCATAGATTAACCGACTGTATATATGTATGGGTTTATTTCAGGGCTCTCTATTCTGTTCTTTTGACCTATATATCTGCTTATTTTGCCAGTATCCTACTGTTTTGATTACTATAGCTTTGTAATATAGTTTGAAATCAGGGAGCATGATACCTCTGGCTTTGTTCTTGATGTTGTTTTGGCTATTCAGTGTCTTTTGCAGTTCCATGCACATTTTAGAACAATTGATTCTAGTTCTGTGAAAAATGCCATTGGATTTTTGATAGGGATTGTATTAAATATTTAGATTACTTTGGGTAATATGTACATTTTGACAATATTACTTCTTCCATTCCATGAAATGAAATATTTTCCATTATTTGTGTCTTTTCAATTTCTTTCATCAGTGTCTTAGAGTTTTCAGAGTACATGCTTTTCACCTCCTTGATTAAATTCATTCTTAGGCATTTTATATATTTTTTGATACAAATGTAAATGGGATTTTTTTAAATTTCTCATATAGTTTGTTATTAGTGTTTAAAAATGCAACAGGTTTTTGTATATTTTGTATCTTGTAACTTTACAGTATTCATTTATTCTAACAGTTTTTTTTTTTTCTTTTTCTGCTGAGTCTTTAGGGTTTTCTGTATGTAGTAGCAGGTTAGTGGCTAATAGTGACAGTTTTACTTTTTTTCCAATTTGGATGCCTTTTATTTATTTTTCTTGCCCAATTGCTCTGGTTAGGATTTTTCAATACTACATTGAATAAACGTGGGTATGGGCATACTTGTCTCATTCCTGATATTAAAGGTGAAGCTTTCAGCTTTTTACAGTTGAGTATGATAGCTGTGCATTTGTCATATATGGCCTTTATTAGGTTGAATTATGTTCCCTGTGTACCTACTTTATTGAGGGTTTTTGTTATAAATGGTTGTTACGTTTTGTCGAGTACTTTTTTCAGTAGCATTCTGTTTATTCTCTCTTTTGGTAGTTTTTCCAGTTTTCTTATTGAAATTTATTTCTACCATTGTTATTGGAAAAGATACTTGATACAGTTTCCATATTCTTGAGTTTATTGAGACTTGTTTTGTGATGTAACATGTGATCCATTTTGGGGAATGTTTTATGTGCTCTGAGAAGAATGTGTATTCTGCTTTGGGATGGCATGTTCTGTATGTATCTATTGAGCCCATCTGGTCTAATGTGTCATTTAAGACTTATTTTTCCATATTGCTTTTCTGTCTGGAGTGTTAGAGTCTCATACTAGTACCGCTGTCAATTTTTCCTAACTTTAGAGCTATTGATACTCTGTTAATATGTTTTGGTCCTCCAACATTAGGTGCATATGTATTTATACATGTTATACCTTCTTGCTAGATTTGACTCATTATCATTATGTAGTGCCCCCCTTTGTCTTTTATTATAGTCTTTGTCTTAAAATCTGTTTTGGCTGATATGAGTATAGCTACACCACCTTTCTTTTTGTTTCCATTTTCATGAAATATCTTCTTTCATCCCTTCACTTTCAGTTTGTGTGCATCTTTACTTCTGAAGTGAATGTCTCATAGGCAGCATGTAGATGGTCTTTTTTTTTTTTTATTCAGCCATTCTGTGTCTTTTGATTGGAGAATTTAGTCTATTTACAGTTACAGTAATTATTGATAAGTATGTATTGTCATTTTTAAAAACTGTTTTCTGGTTGTGTTTGTAGTTCCTCTCTATTTCTTCTTCTCCTCTTTTCTTGATTACTTTCTTCAGTGTTATGTTTAGATTGCTTTTTCATTTTCTTTTCTGTATTTACTATGTTTTTGCTTTGTGGTTATCGTGAGATTGACAGATATCTTCCTATGTATGTAATAGTCTATTTCACATAAGTCAATAATAACTTCAATTAGAACATATTCCAAAACTACATTTTTACTCCTTCCTTCACATTTTATGCTTTTGATGACACTTTTTACATCTTTTATTTTATTGTTTTCCATAATAAATATTGTGGTCTTGATTTTGATATTTTTGTCTTTTTAGTAGCTTTCTAGTAGCTCTATAAGTGATTAATTTACCACCTATACTATACATTTACCTTTTCCATGGGATTTTTACTTTCATACTTTTTTTGTTATTAATTATTGTCATTTCTTTTCAGCTTAAATAGGTCTCTTTAATATTTTTTGTAAGTCCAGCTTAGTAATGATGAAGTCTAGGTTTTGCTTGTCTGGAAAACTTTTAATCTCTCCCTCAAATCTGAACAATAACCTTGCTAGATATAGTATTTTTTATTGGATTTTTTTTTCTTTTAGCACTTTGAGTATAGTATGTCACCCCTTTAGGCTTGCAGCATTTGTGTTGAGAACTCTACTGATAGCCTTATGGGATTTCCTATGTACATAAAAATGTGTTTTTCTCTTACTGCTTTTAAGATTCTTCTTTAACTTCTGACATTTTAATTGTAATGTGTCTTATTGTGCCTTTAATTGGGTTTATCTTATTTGGGATCCCTAGATCTGGATTTCTGTTCCCTTCCCCAGGTTAGGGAAGTTTTTAGTCATTATTTCTTCAAACAAGGTTTCTTTCCATTTCTCTCTCTTCTTTTGGGACCCCAGTGATGCAAGTGTTACTCTGCTTGATGCTGTCCCAGAGACCTTTAAGTTATCTTCATTTTTTTAAATTCTTTTTTTCTTTTTGGTTCCTATGTATGAGTTCCAATACTTTATCTTACTTTTTGCTCCTGTCCTTCTACTTTATCCAGTCCACTGTTGAACAACTAATGTATTTTTCAGTTCAGTTATTGTATTCTTAAACTGTTTGAATTCTGTTTGGTACCTTCTTATGTTTTTTCTTTCTTTGTGAAGTTCTCATTGTTTTGATCCATTCTTCTATGTATCCATAAGATACTCAGAGTTCATTGAGTATCTTTATGACCATTACTTTGAATTCTTTATCAAGTATATTACTTATCTCCATGTCATTGAGGCCTTCTACTGAGGTCTTGTCATATTCTTTTATTTGGAACATATTTGTTTCCTCAGTTCCTCTTCTAGAGAGAGAGAGAGAGAGTGACAGAGAGGGAGAGACAGTGAGAGAGTGTGCGCCTTGTAGATCCTTCCTGGCCACCACACCAGGAGATCTGTAGGTATTCCCTCGGAGACAATTTCAAAAATTGAGGCTGCAGATGTATAAGCTCCTTTCTGGGAAGTCTCATTAAGATGTAGCTAGCCCGGTGGGGGCGTGCACAAGGATGGCGTCTCCCTTCCTGTGTTCTCCAGGAGTGCCTCCTTAGCCTCTAGATGTATGGGAAACCTGAAGCCTGTCCCTCAGGCTGAATCTTCAAAGTGAGTAAAAATAGGCCTTTTTCACAGGAAGCCTGGGGTTATGTTTCATTCTACTCTCTGCCCATGCCATGTGGGTGGTGGCTGGCCAAGAACTGTCTTCCCAATTGTTACAGGCCTCTGGAGCTCAGGAACGCCAGCACTCATGGCCACCAGGACCAGTCAAAGTTTGTTCCCTGTGTATTCTTGCTGGCTTTAGTAAAATAGCAGGAGAGCATGGTGGGCAGGGCACACTCCCCAATTTTAGAAAGACATTAGGGAAAATGCCCTGACTTTGCACATTGGTGGGCTTTGGCAGTGCAGCTAGAGAATTCTTTGTCTGTTGTGTGCATGGGCTTTAAGCTTTAGGGGGTTGAGGGGGAGTGTCATAACTACCCACTTGCTCACAGACTTTAACTAGGGAGCAGGAGAGCTCTGAGACCATTTGGACTCACCCACTGCAGCCAGAAAGTGAGGGAGTGCTGCAAATGCCCATAGTCTCTTGCCTTGGCAAGTGCTACCACTTCTCATTCTTGCCCATCCCAGCAAAGCAGGAAGAAGATGCCATATCCAAGCTTGCCTGCCTGTGTTAGCAGGCTGTGTGAAGAGTGAAACGATGGTGTCCACCAGCATCTCTGTCTCCATGGAGCGTCTCAGCTGATTCCATCCCTCTAGATGATGTACCCAGATCAGCAAATGAATCTCCCTCACAGATAATCTTGGTGATTTTCAAACTGCTGTTTTTTTTTTTTTCACTGTGTCTCAGGGCAAGTGTGACTGCACACAAACCCTCCAAAGGGGGAACCTCAGTTTCCTCTAGCACTTTGGGACTCCTAGATGCCAATCTCATTGGTTTTCTAAGCCAGACATTCTGGGGGCTGGTCTCTCTCATGAAGATCCCAGGAGCTTGGGTGCCGAATGTGGAGCATCAACTTCTCTTTCTTCTGGATGAAGTACCTCGCTAATGAGATCCCTCCCTATTTTGTCTTAGCATGATGAGGGTGGGTTTTTTGTGAGACAGTGTCTCTGCCTGTCCTACCCATCTCAGTGTGGTTCTTTTGTTATTTGTTCTGGAGGAGCTGTTTATCTAGTTTTCACACCTTTTTTTCAGAGGGAAATCATATATATGTAGCTCTAGACTTGGTATGTCTATGGGAGGAGGTGAGTTTAGGATCTTACTGTACCTCCAGTATACTACACTTGGACCCTTCTCTTTCATGAATTACTGATTTTCTGTAGTAGTATGTTTTGATTTTTTTTAACTTTTTGGGTGTCTACAGTGGTTTTTTGCTTGTGGTTACCATGAGGCTTATATAAAATATTTTATAGATGTAACAGCCTAATTTAAGCTGTTAACAACTTAGATTGTACACAGAAACTGTATCTTTTATCTCCCCCAAGCCATTTTATGTTTTTGATGTCATAATTTACCTTTTTGAATTATGTATAATTAACAAATTATTATAGCTAATAGTTATTATCAATATTTTTGTCCTTTAACCTTTGTAGTACAGTTGTGAAATACTACCATATTGCCATATTAGTATACTCTCAATTTCACTGTATACTTAGTTATACCAGTGTATTTTATGTTTTCCTGTGTTTTCATGTTACCAGTAGGCATCCTTTTATTTCAATTTGATCAACCCCTCTTGGCATTTCTTGTAAGGTGAGTCTCATGGTGATTAACTCCCTCAACTTTTATTTGAAAAATTTTTATTTCTCCTCCACTTCTGAAGGACATATTTGGTGGGCAAAGTGTTCTTGGTTGGATGTTATTTTATTTCAACACTTTATATCATCCTATCTCTCCTGGCCTCCAAGGTTTCTGCTGAGAAAGCTAGTGATCGATAGTCTTACAGGGGTTCCCTTGTATGTGAGTTCTTTTTCTCTTGCTGTTTTACAATTCTCTTTCTCTTTGAATTTAGATGATTTTATTATAATGTGTCTTGAAGAAAAATTGTTGCTGTTAAAATTTTGGGGTGGATCTATGACCTGAATGAAAGTGCATATCCATAACTCTCCCCAGATTTGGAAAATTCTCAGCCATAATATCCTTAAATAATATGCCCCCTTTTTTTCTCTTCTTCTTAAGGGACTTAATGCATAGATCATTTCTTTCAATGATAGGCTTTCTTCATTCTTCTATATTATTTTCCTTTGTTTTCTTCTGATTGGATAATTTAAAATAATATATCTTTATAGGTTATTTTTTTCTGGTTAAATCTTTGATGTTTTCTATTGTATTTTACATTTATGTCATTGCTTTCTTTAGCTTCAGAGTTTATGTTTATTATTTTTATCTAAATTTCTCAAGTTCGTGATTTGTTTTCTCGATTTCAATGAAATGTATTTTTGTTTTCTTGGTGCTTACTGAGATTCCTGAAAGCAACTGTTTTTGTGTCTTTATCAGGCAAATCACATATCTCCAGGTTTTGGTGTTGGTTACTAGAAAATTACATTTTTTTTTTTTTTTTTTGGTGGTGTCCTGTTTCCATGATTTTTCATGATTTTTGACACTTGTATTACTGTCTTCACATTGAAGAAGCAGTTACCTCCTCCAGTCTTTACTGACTGGCTTCAGGAGAGATATACCTTCCGTCAGCCCTGTCAGAGATTCTGAAGCATTCTCAGACCTTTTCTATGGATGTGCCTGCTCCAGACTTTTTATTTCTTCCTGAGGAGGAATTCTTTTTTTTTTTTTTAAATATGAAATTTATTGTCAAATTGGTTTCCATACAACACCCAGTGCTCATTCCAACAGGTGCCCTCCTCAATGCCCATCACCCACCCTCCCCACCCTCCTACCCCCCCACCCCCCATCAACCCTCAGTTTGTTCTCAGTTTTTTATTTTTTATTTTTTTTCAACGTTTATTTATTTTGGGGACAGAGAGAGACAGAGCATGAACGGGGGAGGGGCAGAGAGAGAGGGAGACACAGAATCGGAAACAGGCTCCAGGCTCTGAGCCATCAGCCCAGAGCCTGACGCCGGGCTCGAACTCCCGGACCGCGAGATCGTGACCTGGTTGAAGTCGGACGCTTAACCAACTGCGCCACCCAGGTGCCCCTGTTCTCAGTTTTTAAGAGTCTCTTATGTTTTGGCTCCCTCCCTCTCTAACCTCTTTTTTCCCCCCTCCCCCATGGTCTTCTGCTAATTTCTTAGGATCCACATAAGAGTGAAAACATATGGTATCTGTCTTTCTCTGTATGACCTATTTCACTTAGCATAACACTCTCCAGTTCCATCCACGTTGCTACGAAAGGCCATATTTCATTCTTTCTCATTGCCACGTAGTATCTGAGGAGGAATTCTTCAGAATGTGTGCTTGCAAAGCCAGGTTGGTTGCTGACAGTCTCTCATTTGTTTTTCCCAATCCTGTAGAGTTGAGTTGACTTTATGTGCGTGCTCACTAACTGTTTGCAAAGGCCACTCTCAGTACTGTTGGGGACATGCAGTTGGAGCTGGCCATGGGGTAGAGATATGTGTGGGTGAAGTGTATGGAGTACTGGGGTTCCTGTGGACCACGTTAGTGGGCAGATATGGCACACCCAGTAGTCCATGGTCTGGCTTCCTGATGTAGTTGTGGCTGGTTGCTCACTCACATGCTTTTACTTTCCCCTGTGGGAGAAATTATGCGCTGAGGTGGCCAGTCTTGGCACTGAGCTGTGCCGCCTTTGGGGAGGGATGGTGCAAGTAATGTGAAACTCTCTTTTACCCTTTTTAATGCACTCAGTCTCAGATTTTTTTGCTCCAGCTGTGTGATAGAACTTCTCTACTGGACTCATGGACCTCCACAAAGGCTCTCTTATTCTTGGGTAGTGTCAGAATTGCTATTCTTTGAGGGGAAGATGATAGAAAACTCTTGTACCTCCATTTTGATGATTTCATTTCTCTACTTGATTTTGACTCTATAAATTTAACAATGGAAGTATACTCACCCATTGTTACTATTACCCATGTCAATGGAGAAGAAAAGATGTGTTAGTAGTGTGGACATGGGCGAGTAGAAGGGGATAGGGAATATTTCTAATAAATAGTAAATTTTGAGCAAATACATAGTTAAAGGAAGCTAAATAGAACAAAAACACTAAAATCTTAGGTGTAAAGGACCTTAAGCAAGAGGTATCCTGATACAAATTGATGTCTGTCCAAGAATATCACCCTTTGCCAATTAGGAGTATAACCAATTCCTTAGTGGAGAAGATTCAGAAGCTAATTTTTATATAAAGTTATATTAAAATATGTTTACAAAATTTGTGTAATTGTAGTTAATTATATCTGTGTTTCATTCTTATGCTATTTCATAATATATATGCTATGATAAACATATTTCCAAACTATATTGCTATATTATAGTTTATGTAAAAATATATTAAAAGTTAATTTGTAAATATGTATTAGGGATACTTTAATACTTGATATTTATTTTGATTGAATATCATTTTAAGTTAATAATTAATATTAAGGATAATATGGTTGGTTCCAACACAGTTGACTAAAATTTCTGCAGTTTTGCTATTAAAGAAAAAATGATCCATTATGAATGTATATCACAGTCAAATTCTTAAGTGCTAAGTTGCTGTTTAAGGGCACTATGATGTGAAAACTTACTCTGGTTAATTAATAAAAACTCTAGCAGCTATTCAATAAAATGAAGAAAATATTTATATTGAACAGTAATAGGAAGATAATACGAGAGTTACATTTTAGTACCTCAGGAACATTTTAAAAGCATAAGAAAAGTAAAATTCCACTTCAAAGCTACTAAAATTTACATTCTTATTATTTGTATATCATTTTGTTTTTCAAGTTGTTAACCTTACTTTAAAAAGCTACAGGGGCGCCTGGGTGGCGCAGTCGGTTAAGCGTCCGACTTCAGCCAGGTCACGATCTCGCGGTCCGGGAGTTCGAGCCCCGCGTCGGCCTCTGGGCTGATGGCTCAGAGCCTGGAGCCTGCTTCCGATTCTGTGTCTCCCTCTCTCTCTGCCCCTCCCCCGTTCATGCTCTGTCTCTCTCTGTCCCAAAAATAAATAAACGTTGGAAAAAAAAAAAAAAGCTACAAATCATTTTTCCTAACACAGACAACTTGATTTACCTCAGCATACCTACAGATACTGCAGCTTTTCTGTGAGAAATAACCAAATAAATTTCCAAATTCAAGAATCCCTAAAATTCAGAAGTCCTCATTATTGACATTACACCTCAATTGCTGACTCATTTATTGCACTATTTCATGCTGAGTGGTTACTCTGAAGTTTGTGCCAGTTCAGTTGTTATCCATCTTAGTAATGAGTTCTGCTAAAATCATTTCCTTATTGAGAGTAAATTGTCCTATTCAGAAATGTCAGTCACGAATATAAAATTTAAAGTACACTTAAAAATACAGTGTAACTAGCAAAGATAGTTAATGAATGTTGTGCACTTGTAATAATCAATTTATATTAAACCTGAAATTCTTTGTAAAACATGCATGATCTTTAAGGATGATGGTAGGAGATTAAAATAAACTGGCTTTAAATTCTAAGAAACAGCTCATTACTCTGGTTATTAGGGCTGAAACCCTTTGAGATTATAGTTTTTAAATACAGGTAATTTTTATCTGAGCTCAAAGATAAAAAATATGTATATCAGTCTCTTTTGTACACACTACTTTAAAATTATATTCTTCTCTGCCTCCTATTAAGTTATTAATATATTTAGTTAGTATTAGAAGTACAGTTAAATTTTCTGTCCGATGGCATCTTGATATTGTTTAAGAGGCTATTACTACTGGACTTCTATTTCTTATGTTATCCTTATTTCCTTTATTCAAATGAACAGCTAATTAATAACCTTATTTTACATTTGAAGGGGAAACTCATTAACTGAAAGATTCCTGTCTGAAATATTGGTCTTTGAAAATATTTGCTTTGACCACATTTTTCAAATTAATTTGGCACTTTCTTCCTCTTCTCCTATCCTTTCCCACTCAGCCATGTGTGCGCATGCACACACACACACACACACACACACACACACAAACACACACTCACACATGCCGGTCTGCCTTTATACCTTTACATCCCTCATATAACTCCATGGCTCCCCTCTTTATTATTCTTTTAGGGAATACAGTGTTCCAGATATTCACCAGTGTTTCTGTTTACCATCTAGAATGGTACAGAAATTATATTCATGACTAGAAGGGAGAAACACCCCCCCCCCAACATTTATTTTCTCTACAAAGAAGGCCCAGAGCCTCTATCCACAGTCTAACAGTTTTTACTTCATGTCTCCACTCATGGCAGTCTCCCCTCTATTTTGCTAACATACTCTCTAACTGGTCCTCCTCTTGCCATCCTCACTCCCTATTGGAGGCTGAATGTATCCCCCTAAAAGATAGGTTCAAGTCTTAACTGCAGGTATGGGTACATGTAAATGTGACCACGTTTGGAAGCAGTGTCTTTGTAGAAGATAATCAAGTTACGATAAACTCATCCTGGCTTCAGGTAGTCCCTAATGTAATGGTTGGTATCTTTATATGGAGAAGAGAACTTCAATAGGGAGACCACTACATGGGCCACAGCAGAGACTGCAGCAAAGCACCAACAGAGCAAGGAACTTTAAGAATGTCCGGCAACCACCAGAAGCTACGAAAAGCAAGGAAGGATCTTCCTGTAAGAATTTCAGAGAAAGCGTGCCCAACACCTTGATTTCAGACTTCTGTCATTCAGAACTGAGAGAGAAAATATCTGCAGTTTTCAACCCCCAAGGTGTGGTATTTGTTTTGGCAGCCCTCATAAACTACTACACCTACTTTCAGTTCAGTCTCAACAGAAGAGCATGAAGATCCTTTGTCCCCATAACATATTCTTAAGAACTCGGTGATATGTAGCGTTACATACCAAATCTTGTCCCTTCTGTGCTCAGAATGCTCTCGTATCTCCACTGTTCTCTTACAGTAAAAGCCATTACATTTTAATTTCTGTTGGGCTATATTTGATCAAGTCCAAATTGGGTCTTCTGTCTTAATTTCTAGACTTTCTGCCTTGCTCACTCTGCTTTAAGAACTGGCCTTTTTCTTGTTCCTAAAATATAGCTAGAATTTCATTTTTAGGCATTAGCATTGTGGATTTTTTGTGGTTGGCATATTTTTTTGCTCAAAAGTTTATGTCTTAACTCTTCCATTCTTTGTTTTTGCAGTTTTCATTGCTTCTTTCTATACTGTTTTAACTGGAGTTTTTCTCCCAAAATTCTGTAAACTTTAATAAATTGTTTTTACTATTTCATATCTTTCCCTGCTACAATGCATTTAAACATCATTTCAATTTTCCATTTTATAACTGCTCCATCCAATACAGTAGCCACTAGCCACATGTAGGTAAACCTTTTGATACTCAGATTTAACATGTGCTGTGTGAAGTGCACACAAGGTTCCAAAAACTTACTATAAAAAATACTGTAAACTACGTTAGTAATATTTATATATTGATTCCATTTTGAAATAATATTTTAGATATATAGGGTTAAATAAAATAGAAAATTTCAATGTTTTCAACTTCTTAAAATGTGGCCTCTAGAAAATCTTAAATTGCATGTTTTTCTCACAGTTCTGGTCCACATTAAACTTTTATTCAAAGAGTGGTGATCTGGATGAAGCTGATCTTTAAAGGTTGGGAGGGGAGGTTAGATATGAATGAGTGCTAAAGTGCTCATGCTTCTTAGGAAACACATTTATGTTTTATGAAGGAATTTCTGAATGCACTTTCACAAAGACTACATTATTTCATGGTAATTTTGGTGACAATGTAAGGTCAATTGGGGGCACATTTTAAGGAGGTCTCAAATTAGAAACTGCTTATTTTGTGAGCTCAGTTTTATGAATTGAAACAGAACAAGTGTATAAAAATAGATATATTGAAAATGTTATGTTACCCAAAACAGAATGCATAGCTTTAAATTATATCTTAATTTCAAGAGTAATGTTTTTAATGTTTCTTAATTTGTAAAACCCTGCATTACACCATAAAACTAGCTTTAAAGTGTATGGAGTGCATGTATTATACTTCTGAAGGAGCTTTTGATCAGATGATAAAATAGAATATTAGTAGTCATCTGAAAATGTAAGGGATCAGAGGTCGGTTTTTTTATATGGACAGAGAGAGAAAACAAAACCATCTAAGTATTATTTTTAAACAGTGGAAATCAGAGCAATGTCATTTCATCCTTACATTTCCTGAACTAACGCACTGTGATAAAGAGTGCATTAATTTTGGTGCACTGGTGGTGTATGGAGTTGTGCAGTGACACATAAAGAAGCACACATGGATATACCAGCAAGAGGTGAAGGCTGTTGGGCATGGACCAAAATTTATTCCTCCCTTGTTCTATTATAACTGAAGATACGGCCATCTAACATTGACTGTATTTCCAAGCCTGTCTGCTGTGAGATGTGACCTATGACTAATCTCTTGACAATGAAAAGTGAGCTAAATTATATATGAAAATTTTGGGTCCAGTCTTGAAAACATTAGTTATCCACTCTCCCATATTGTCTAAACTTTTTCACAACACTGAAAGTGGTTCATAGGAAATCCAGTTTGATACCAAAAACAAAACTAATGCCCTGTGGGATAGCAGAGGCACATGGTGACGATCTTGGTTGCTGAGTGAATCCATGAGGCAGAGTTGTCTTACCAACCTGGACCTTTTATCTCAGGACTGTTACAAGGGAGATAAATTCCTATATTCCTTATTTCACAATGGTTTTTTTGGAGACCTCTCTGTACTTCAGCTTAGCCTTTAACCTACTGAATAAAATGTTGCATCTAGAAAATTTCTCAAAGAACAAAGAAGATAGTAATTTTTGTAGTAGTTTACTATGAATAATATGCTATCTCACATATACTTGCACAAGGAACAGATTATCTTAATTCCATTAGCATTATACTCCCTTTCTGAAAACTCTATTCACCCACTCCCAATTACTGTAGTGCAGTCAAATTACTCAGCTCTTACACCTGTAAAATATTCTCACATTCCATTGAGAACTAAATGTGGTGATTTGTTTGAATGTTCTATACCCATAAAATTCAATACAGTGTGTTCTAAATTTGAGCCTATTTGTTCAAGAGCTTTTATGAGAGTTTCTTAGTTCAGTAATACCCAATTTGCCAAGTCCTCTTTCTTTTCTTTTAAACTTTTTTAAATGTTTATTTATTTTTGAGAGAGAGAGAGAGAGAGAAAGAGAGAGAGAGGAGATCACAAGCCGGGGAGAGGCAGAGAGAGAGGGAGACACAGAATCAGAAGTAAGCTCCAGGCTCTGAGCTGTTAGTACAGATCCCAACGTGGGGCTCAAACCCAGGAATGAACCCTGAGATCATGACCTGAGCTGAAGTCAGATGCTTAACTGACTGAGCCACCCAGGGCACCCCTACCAAGTCCTCTTCCTTTGCACTTATAACAGTGATTAGGCAGTATATCATTGGAGAGGTGTTATGCCCAGAATTCGTGATCCCCAAAGACCACTAGGGAGCCGACTCCAATGCAAAAGCAAAGAGCCTTTATTCGAGCTAGCTCGAGCTCAGTCCCCTACCTGCACTGACGCAGCGGTGAGATACCAGGGAAAGAGAGCGAGTTTCCAAAGGACAAAGGTTTTATTGGGGCCTGGGGGCAGTTGGTGAGGTAATGGCTATGGCCTCAGCCGATTGGCTGGGGAAGGGTCCGAGTCCTGTTAGGCAGGTGAGGGAGGGTTTACTCAAGGGGAGGAGGTGTGGTCAAGGTGAAGGACACAGAACAAGATGGAGTCGGCTGGCGTAGGCCCGCCCTTTCAGAGGCAGCATATCATAAAGGTCAAAAATGGAGTTTGATGCCATAGACTCTGGGTCTGGAGTTCTCTCTAGTCCAGCAAGAGAGTGGGGCACAGGATTGAAAATGAGAGAGAGGCTAATGTCCGGGAGGAGACTTGAGCCCCAAGTAAGGAGGTCCTTGCTCCATTTTTATTACAATCAGAAGGCTTGTATGAGCATGATGGGCATGCACAAAGAGACAGTGAAACCATGAACAGTAACTCATGGGCATGGGGAAAAGGGGGTTTTGGAGATATGCGGTGTTAGGAGTTTGGGTCAATACAAAACAAGATTCTCCGGCTGGGTGGAAGGTTGTTTACAGCAATCATGAGGCTCCACCTCTGTTTACCTGAACTGGCCTAGGGGATAAGAAAGACAGAGCATGTTACCTCAGGGTCAAAAAGGCATCTTTCTTTTGCTAATTAGCTCAGCTCTGGGCAACTTTGCCCCTCGGCAGTCTATAGCCCTATTTACCTGTTTACCTAATTAGTCCTTCCTTCCTGTGGAAGCAGCTTTCTGCTATTGTCTTATACCTTGTCCTATACTGGGGGCCTTTGCCCCATTTACCTAATCTTACTTGTCTAATCTTGTTTATCCAAACTTGGGTGTGTTCATCCTACGGCTGTCTCTAATACTTTATGCCTTATTAACCCATCAGTGCAAGCTCAGGGAATTTCCCACAGTTTGACAGTCCTGAGGCTCCAGCCTCAAATTCTATACTCTTTCCTTGGGCAAGTTGTTTTCCTTCTTACGTGAAAATGAGGGTATCACTAGCACCTGACTCATAGGTTGGCTCTGGATATTTGAAACTTTAATATGTATAAATTGTTAAACGTAGTGGTAGGTGCATAGCAAATTAATTCATTTGTTATATTTTTATATTTCTAAAAATGTTATTTTCTATTAGATTGCCTTTTAACCCAGTGAAGTGTTAAAAATTATTGATAAAGTATCCATTCATGTGCTTCATTGTCATTGTTTTTTTCAAATCTTTTGGCCATTTAAAATTTTTTATATTTTTTGTTCATTTAAAAAATTATGTCAATGGCACCTGGGTGACTCAGTTGCTTAAGTGTTTGACTTGTGATTTGGGCTCAGATCATGATCTCTTGGTTCCTGAGATTGAGCCCCAAGTTGGTGTGCTGATAGCACAGAGCCTGCTAGGGATTCTTTCTCTCCCTCTGTCTCTCTCTGTTCCTCCCCTGCTCGTTCTCTCTCTCTCTCTCTCTCTCTCTCTCTCTCTCTCTCAAAATAAATAAATAAACATTAAAAAATAATAAATTATTATTTAATTTTTCTTTTTAGCTTGTTGTATGCTTCCTTTTTATATTATGGACATCTGTCCTTTCTCAGATAAGGGTTTTGAATTTTTCTCCAGTGTATGGCCTGCTTATTCATTTCCTTAACAATGCCTATGGGGAACAGAAGTTTTTTTGTTTTTTTGTGTGTGTGTGTGAAGTCAAATTTATTATTATTTTCTTTTACAGTTTACACTCTTTGTCCTACCTACAAAACCTTTAATCCAAGCAAAAAAGTTTTTCTCCTACTGTTTTTTAAAATCTTACTTTTTCAGATGTTGAATTTAGCACTATGAGTCATCAAATTAATTTTTGAATGTGGAGTAGAGTGGGGGTTGACTCTTACCTTTTGCCCATTCTTAACCAGATGGTACAGTATAAATTGTTAGAAAAAAAGAAAAGTAATCTGTTCGCATTGAATTAACTTGAAACTTTTGTCATTCAGCAATTGACAATATATGTGTGGGCATATTTCTAGACTATGTATTTTACCTGTTAGTTTATCCTTACACTAATTTCACAGTGTCTTTATTGGGCTAGTTTTCAAAACTTAACCTCACTTATCATTGTTAGTGACTCTTTGTGCATTTTTTGGAATTTTATAGAGTCATCATCATGTTTACATATACATAGCTATGTTTCTTTTCAACCTCTGTGCTTTTTTCTTGTTTTATTTTACTGGGTAACACCTCTAAAAAGTACTGAATAGGAGTGATAATTGGATATCCTTTCCTTAATCCCAATCATAGTAGGAAATTAGTCTTTTACTGTTAAGCAAGATGTTAAGTGTAGGTTTCTTATAGATGGACTTTGTTAGATTGAGGAAGTCCCCTTTTATTCCTTGTTTTTGGTGAAAGTTTGCAGTTAAATTTTATATTTGATTTGCTAATACTTTAAACAATTGTTTCTATATTCTTAATAAATACATGTTTTTTATGGTGTCTTTATGATTTTAGTATATGCATATTTCTAGTCTCATAAGTTAACTTAGGAAGGGTTCTTGACTGTCATTTTTTAGGAAGATTATACAAAATTGACAACATTTATTACTTTTGGTATAATTCATAATGAAGTTACTTAATCATGGAATTTTATTTGTGGGAGGATTTTTATCTTCATGTTTAACTTAAATAATGTAGATGAGGCTATTAAAATGTGTATATATATAGTTAAATATAATGCATATATGTTGTGTATATACAGGGAGAGGGAGAGATAGATATTGTAAGGTTTACTGTAATTTTTTCATTTTTTTCATATATTTTCACATTTTTCATCTGTGTTGGAATGTCATCAGTTTCTAACAAATTTCACAAATAATGTAAGATAGATAGTATTATAATCCTATTACATATCTTTTATCTTTAATATTTTAAGATTTGAAAATAGTAAATTATTTATGATTTTAAATATATGATATAATAATATTTTTCAAAATCTTTGTTATCTTGGAAAGTATTAATGGACAAAAATATCCTGTTTCAACTAGGTTGGTGTTAGGTATATATGACTTTATTCTAGGACTATTATAATAAAAAATAAAATTTGAAAAAGCTTTAGGAAGTTAATGTACAAATTTTTAACAAAATACAGTGAAAATAGTATGTTAAATTTGAAATATAATAGGTTACTTAAAATTTCCTTTTATTTTGCATTTCATTTCTATTGCTGCTACAACAATTAACTACAAACTCAGTGACTTAAGAGAACCCAAGTGTATTATCTTACAGTTTTGTAAGTCAGAAGTCTGCTATGGGTTTTCCTGGGCTAAAATCAAGGTTATCAGAAGAACTGAGTTACTTTTTGGAGATTCTAGGGCCTAGTTTGTTTCCTTTTCTTTTCCAGCTTCTAGAGGCGACTTGCTTTTTCTAGGCTCATGGCTGTTTTCCTACATCTTCAGGGTCAGCACCAATGGACAGAGTCCTCATACTGCAAGTTTCTGTCTTCCTATTTCCTCTTCCACTTTTTTTTTTTAATGTTGTGTTTATGTTTGACAGAGAGAGACAGAGCATGAGCAGGGAAGGGGCAGAGAGAGAGGCGAGACACCGAATCCAAAGCAGGCGCCGGGCTCTGAGCTGTCAGCACAGAGCCTGACGTGGGGCTCAAACTCAGACCGCGAGATCATGATCTGTGCCAAAGTCGGATGCTCAACTGACTGAGCCACCCGGATGTCCCTCCTCTTCCACTTTTAATGATCCTCACGATTAAGCTGGGCCCACCTGATAATCCATGATACTCTTCCTATTTTAAGATCAGCTGATTAGCTGTGTTACTTCTGTCTGCACCCTTAACTTCCCTTTGCAATGTAGCCTAAAATATTTTAGATTTTATGAATTAGGATACAGACACGTGGGGGGCATTATTCTTACCATAAGTTACTACCACAACTTTTCTATAGAAAAGAAAAAATAATTTAAAAAATAAAGTGATCATCACAGATATAATAAAAAGGTACTAACTGAAATTTCAAAGCAGTAGGAATACTGAAAGTATACTATAAATGGAAGAAGAATAGAGGATGTGAGTCTCTGAGGAGCGGAAAACACAGGATGGGAAGTCCTTTTCCTCTAAGTATTATGGTAGACTGATAACCCTTCAAATTCTGTCACGGTATATGCTCTGAAGATTGAATATGTATGAACCCATGTATGTAATTACCTTTTCATGATGTTTAGGAATAACCGCTGATGTAAGGAAGAGAGGTGACCCAGTAGACTCTTATTTAAGATTACTTTTTTCTTATTTCATAATTATCACATTTCTTCAATTACATTTCCATTTTTAGCATTCTGCATATTTGCATGCTATTGTCATTCTGACTCTAATTTTACAGATTCTTTGTCTCTTCCTTTTCACATTCCATGAAGGCAGAAAAAAAAAAGGAATGTGTTTCCTAAAACTTTTCCAGAAGCCATTTATACATTCAGGCAGAAGAAACAGCATTCTGGAATATATCCTCAAAATTACAGAACTTGAACAAATCGCTTAATATTTTCAAGTCCCTGCTATCAGATTGGTGAACATGGGAGTATCATAGTAAATTATCCTGGAATCCAATGCAAAACACACTCAAATAGGATAATTTAAAGAGATTTTAATAAGTTGAATAGTTGTGGAGTAGATGGAAGCCAAAAGTATCTCATGACAAGTTAATTGGGGGGTAGAGGAATGAGTAAGTAGGGGAATCTTTGTTCTTAAATCTTTAGGCTTATAGAGACCAGATAACTCAGCATATCTGGACATGGGCAGGTGTGTGGGTAGAGAGGTCCACCCAAAAGAAATTCAGGAATGAAAGTTTGGCATCTGTCAGTAGATGAGGAACCAGTAAAATATATAGCCTCAGTTCCTTTTCAGCATCCTATCTGCTATCTGCAGATGCTCACCAGCTTCAACACTTAATAGTATGTGACCTGGGAAATTGTTAACCTTTCTGAGATCTTAGTTCTTTATAATAAGTTTATTGTAAGTTTTAAATACCTGCAAAGCATTAAAACAGTGTTTGGTGCTTAGGAAGTACTGATTGCAGTTATTAGAAGTATCATCACGTGCTCATTCCTTGTGGGGAATTATTCAGAAAAGAATAATAAAATTGACATAACAGGATATCAGATTGCAAAAGCAGAGGTAAAGAATTAGAAATAAATTAGTTTGTTCAATATTGAGTAGGTATACTTGTCAGGAACTTTTCTAGGCGTTGCAAATAGTCCATGGCGCTGGATATACTTTAAAGTTAAAATTCAAGATGGTATAATGCGGGATTGAATTTTGAACAAAAGCAGTTAAATGTAAAATAATCAATTTTGTATTTTTCTGGGATAGCTGCAGAAGCAGCATATGTGATGAATGCGATGAAGGAGAGAGTGACTTGGAAAATTCGGTTAGCAAAATATACGGCAGTCAAATCACATTCCTCTTTAACAAGAGGACAAATCATTGGCTATCACCAATCTGAGAGCCAACATCTGAAAGAAAGCATCAGAAAAAAATTAATCAAAGCATAAGTGTCATACATTTTTAAAGTACAGTTCTTTCTTCAGAATTATTAAAGCTGCTCTGTTGCCTTGAGAATTCCACACAAAATGAATTCATAAGAAGAGTAGGATATAATCCTTAGTTTCTTTTGTGAGCTATATTGATGGGGAGGATACAGTCATATGGACATTGCATTATTTTACAAATGTCTCATTTGAACACTTCAAATTGAATGGAAAGTTTAAATTTAATATATTGTTACTTGAAATGAGTTTGAGTAATGTATGCCATCTTTATAGTTATGAAAGATCTGTACAGTTTTGTACAAGGACTGTCCTTGAGCAAACAGAAAAAAAAAAGTGTAACCAAGTGGAGAAGTGAAGTTCTTTTAGAGTCACGCTTCACTTAGCTCCTGCAGTTTGTGCACAAAAACTGGCTCTCATGCATGTCTATGACACAGGATTTACAAAAGAATACATCCCGGAAAGACTTTTGTTTGGAAGGCTGGATGTGTTTATTCTGCAAATGTCATGATGCCTTTAAGGAGAAATAGATTAGATGGTAAATTAGTATTATGCAATGTGGAATAGTGAAACAAGGAGGTACCTTGGATGTAGTCAAGGGTTTTAGTCATTGTTGGGATTCTGGGCTTTAACGTAGTGGTTTAAAAATGTGAATACTAAAGTTTAGATGGTGGAATTTGAATAACGGCATCACAAAATGCAGCCTGTGCATGACCAACTTGAGCAGGACACTCATCCTGCTGTACCGTAGTTTCTTCATCACTAAAATTGGAGTTGTGGCCAGGATTTAATATAAAACACATATAAGAGCATTTAAAAATATTTAATACGTGTCTCCCATGGTTTCTGTTAAAGTTACATTATCCTACTAGGGCACCTGGGTGGCTCAGTTGGTTAAGCGTCTGACTCTTGGTTTCAGCTCAGGTCATGATCTCATGATTTCAGCCCCGCTTTGGACTCTGTGCTGATGGCGCGGAGCCTGCTTGGGATTCTCTCTCTCTCAAAAAAATAAATAAATAAAATAAACTTAAAAGAAAAAAGTTATACTGTCCTACTTAGTAATCAGAGTAATAAAGTCCCCTCCCTTTTATACACTGCCCCTTCCTCTGTTAACCACTGGCTTTGTTTTCTATGGCCAGTCACATAACCCTTAAAAGAGTGTTTTCTTCATCTGTAAAGCATATATAAAGGGATTGACAATATTTAGTATCCTTCAAAGTGTCAAAATCTCTAATGATTACAAGCTAAAATAAAACTCTATCCTCAGAATTTGTGTTATTTTGAGAGTAACTTGTGAAGAAGGTGTAAATCTAGGAAGTTATCTAAATGCTTACTGAAGTTAGCAAATCCATTGGGACTTGACTTTCTGCTCAAAGTAAAGTCTGATAATCTGGCTATTTGTGACATGTTATTCATCTGCAGATGTATGACCCAGTATCTAAATGGCAATGCCATTACACACACACACACACACACACACACACACACACACACACACACACAGACACGAGTCACGATTGTTTTGTCATTGCTGACTTAGGTTTTGTAGAATTTTTTATAATGAACCTGCCATATTAAAACTGAGAAGTTAAAGGTAAAATGTAACAGTTTGTCACAATTATGTTTCATATTGACAGGTGTTCTGAACTTTCTGTTTGATAACTAGACATATAAATTTCAGTTCTTAAAGCTTTGCAGCCAATTTAAGGGCTCATTTATTTCACTGACAGCAAGATGTATGTGCAGCCTGGCATACTGGATGTCTGGGGCCAAAATCGGCACTTTGTTGCTTGCGTGTTTCACAGGGAGTAAATAGTAGCAATTTTTCAGCATAGGCATACTAGCACAAGGTGTTTAGCAAATAAATGAGCATAAGATGACCTGTGGTGTCCTGAAATTACTAAAATTCATGAATAATAAAATGATCTATAGATTGTTAGCAGAGGGCTACAGCACAGGCTAATTTGCAGCCAGTGAAGCTTTGCAGGATAATTTATAACTTTTGAAAATTTAATGACTTCATCAATTTTTACCTATTTTTTACCAATATAATCTCCTGAATACCACTTTCAGCTATGATTTCCTTGTAAGAAAATATCTAAGACACTTACATGATTAGGGTATTAAAATAACCCTGCTTAATTTAGATTTCTTGATTGTTTTATATAATTCAAAAAATAATAGAGGAGAAAACTTTAATGGTTGTGTTTTGTTTTTGTAAGACAGTTTTATGAAAATAACCTTGATATATATAACTATCTGTGTTGTTTGATACTATCCTTTCAGGGGCATATCATTTCAGTTTTGACAATTAAGCTTTCACTTTCAATCTAAGTATTGACACCAACTCATTTTTTTCTTTACAAACATCATAGGAAAAATCATTAAATATAAAAATATATATCCCTATTTATACTCAAATTATGTGGAGAATATTTTTAAGTAATTCTTTCAAAACAATTAATAAATAGTGCTTGACATCTAGTTTTATATTCTCCCACAAAGACAAATAACTGAGAGTCCACAATGTATATTTATGCATGTTTTTTTCTTTTACATTTATATTTTATTGCTAATATGCTTTGATTGGTTAGTAGATTGTATTTGGGCTATGACTTTAGGATACTTACCTGTTTTCTGAATTTTCTAGTAGTTGAAGTTAAGAACTTCGTATCATTGTCTCATATGTATGAATGACACAACTTTTTTTTTTTTATAGAGAAATCTGCAGCTCAATATTGTAGAATTTGTTCACTGAGTATGGTCTCTGGTTATTAACAAAAAAAACCTTATTTCCTGACAGTGTCTAAACAAGTTAGTCAGTAACTGGAATATAGGTATTATCAAAATGGATTGTGGATTTAAGGCAATAAAACTATTTTCATCTGTGAATAGTTAAACAGAATGTATATTTATCTAAATATTTTCTATTTGAAGGGGTTATTTTTGTTTTAAGAATATTTCTATTAAACAAAAATTAATTAAAATCATTTGTAGTCTTTTAATGTTTTATTTCTTTTATTAAATAGGATCTGTAGATCCTACATGGCAGAGTAAAGTTTAATAACCATTAATTTTTACCTATTATATATTATTGATGTAATATTAATACTAATATTAGTCAGAAGTAGTCCTAACACTAGGTAGCTGCCATGATCTAAGAACATAGTCATATGACTTATTTGCATATTATTTTACAATTATAAATATTGTATATTATGTACATGTAAATTATTATATACATATTATATATACATATATGCATTTATTTTACATATTATATACATATACAATAAAATATTGTGTACATATTTTATTAGCTCCTCATGACCTTGTAATATATGAATTAATACTGCAATGTATATGCCTGCAATGTATAGCTAATTGAGGCTAATAAGTGAAATCAATCTTTTCAAAGCCCTGGGTGTATTGAATGAAAGAACCAACATTCAAATTCCGTATATAGGTATCTAAGTTGCGTGTTCTTTCCAAAATTACACGAGTTGTCCTAAGATCCATCTGAAATAAATATGCACTTATATTCAGTGGTGTTTATGATTTGTGTTGAAAATTGCAACATTTTTTGAAATTTAATATATTCACAACTTATTTTGGTGACCTACATTTTATAATTATTTTTCAGGACACTTTATATTTACCCCAGTCAATCCTATTGTGCATTTTTCCCAAAGTTTGAATTGCTGCTATCTTATATACTATCATCCGATATAGTGGAAGGAAGATAAGGAATAAAGTAGTCTGATAATCTTGTTTACATTCTTGCTAGTTAATTCCCTGGGCTTTAGTTTTTCATCCATAAACATGACAAACTAGTAAAATTCATCATAGCAATCTTGGCATTGGTGAATACCATATAGTGCATGTGATATCCCTAAAATACTCTAATTATAATTCCCATGAAATGAAGAGACTACTGAGAACTAGAGCATTCAAAAATAATTATGTTGCAAAGAATGTTAATAAATTACTAAACATAGAGAGAGGGAGAGATAGAGATCCAGGGAGGGTGGCAGGGAGGAGCCTATTTAGAGATAAAACCATTTCAAATTGAGTTATTCTAGATTATTTTTAAGAACTTATTTTGCTGCTGGAAGTTAAGCAGTGTAAATGTGGCTTGTCAGAAAGCAATTTCAGAGCCAAGAGGATCGGAGTGAGTTATCAGTAGTCAACAACTTAGGATTGGATATTTATTTGCTCAGCTCCTTTTAGTCATGGGCGAGCAGAGAGACACTTTCAGGTTCTGAGTTGAGATGGACAAATGAGTGAAGAATGTAATTGAGCACGTAATACATACTGTGCACTCTACTCTCCAGGAAGAAAGGAGATATACTTAAATGAGAATGTTTAGTGAAAAAGAAATACTATCACAATCAATTTGACAGCATAAGATGATACGATAGGAACCCTTAAAATTCTCACCTGCTTCTTGACGGTTTTCAGCCACTGTTTTTACTGATTCATTAGTAAAGTATCTTTTTAGACTTTTTTCATTATTATTTAAAGCATTTATGAACAGTGAAAAAAATAGAACATTGAAATTTTTCTAAGAAATTGAGTTGGAAAGTGTGTGTGTGTGTGTGTGTGTGTGTGTGTGTGTGTGCGCGCGCGCGCGCGCACCCGTGCACGCATGCACATTAATTTTTGGTTTGGAAGGTTTGTTGAATGTCTTGATGTCTGGGCAGGATCTTGGTTCATTTGGCAGAATAGAAGCTCTGGTGTCTTAGGTGCCATTTAAATTCTGCCTCCTCTACAAGAGGAGAAAACAAGATATTCAACAGGCTCAATCTAATATTTGTAACACAGTGTTTTCTTGGAGCCTGGATTTTGTTCCTTTCCTGTTTACAAATCTTTGGCTAGAAGCAAGATAATTCAAAAAAATTTTAAAGCTCTCACAAATTTTGTTTTGAGCTCTGATTATTTAGTTCTCTTTGCCAGCCTAGGCTTTGGTTATATCAGCTTTGACGAGAATGCTCTTAAAAGCTGAATATTAGTAAGAATTAAAAATAAACTGACTACACACAGAAAAAATAACAATGTACTTAAGATCATTCCTAGGAACATTCGTTTGCTTTCGTGCTAGCCAGCCATGTTAATGACGCACAGGCACAAAACATTTTTTTTGAAGTTTTCATCTTATTTGAAAGTGAGCAAATTAATGAAGTTCAAAGTGAAAATGACATGATCAACTCTCCCTTAGATGCTGGTTTTGATGATCCACTCCACAAAAAATGGTTTTGTGTCCCCTTGTCCTACAGATGATCATGTTCAGTGGTACCATATATATGTATATAAATATATATATATTTTTATACATAATATGTACATATTTATACATGTATATACATACACATATACACACACACACACATATATATATACATATATATGTGTGTGTGTGTATATATATGTGCATATATATATGTGTGTGTATATATATAGACTTGTATTAGACTTCATACCTGATGTCTGTAAAACACAGAATTTTGTCCTCTCTTTGATTAGGTATTGTTCCTTCTCTGTGCAACTACCTCTCTTTGTTCTGGCAAAGGACCAAAACATCCTAAGATAAACTTTTCCTTTTAGTCCTCCTAACAGAGGAGTTATCCTTATGTTTATAAATTCTTATATTCTCATAACTGCAGTCTCCATGTGGTTGTTCTCACTAGGCTTGAAATGAAACAGGGGCATCATCTTTCACTTGCATTGAAGGTGGTAAACAACTACACTGGTGGCTCTTAAAAATAATTGCACTTTCCTTACATCTTCAACCATCATCTTTCTATTGTCAGATAGTCAAGAGGAAGGAATGATAATTAATACAGGTGGAAAGAAAATATGTCAATCTCTGACTGTGCCCTGATGATTATAACACTTTCCTTTGGAATGAGGAGACACTCAGTACCTATTTTTCTCAATGCTTTGACCTTAGGTAAAGTGCAACTGGAATTGTTACACCTGTAGGCTGATAGATTATGCCATATGCCTTAATTTGCTTTTAATGTTTTAAAGGACAATGTAGTGAATTGTATGCAGTTTTAGAAAATTCTCATGATGCTGCCTCCTTTCTCAAATTTGTCATTTTTCATTTATCTAAGATCTTTGAGATCACTCAACTATGTTCACAGAATTGAAAGCCATTTTTACAGTGCAGCTAATACCTCCTTATTGGAAAGGCCTGTATCCAGTGACTCTTTGATACAGGAATGTAACAGCTTGCCCCGACTCAAGACAATACTAAGAGGCCACACCACCCTCAGAATCTAAAGTCCGTTTTGAGATGTTATCACAGTACATGATCTGCCCAATTCTGGTTCTTTTCCTTTTTTGTCCTTGGAGGAAGATCCCAAATATCCTTTCTGATAAACATCTTACATTCTAACCTTCATCTCAAGGTCTGCATTCTAGAGAACCCAGACACAACAATTAATGGCCAGAAAACACAAATATTGAGGTTTTCTTATTGCGGTTCATTCTATAATTTTTGTTAGCATTTTAGTATAAAAAAACCCTGCCCACATTTTAAAAATTTATTATTCATTAATTTGCATGACTATGGAAACATATATTTCTATTTGTAATGAATTATAATCTACCTTATTATTAACGTTCAAGATGTCTTAATAAGAGCTGGATTCTGTGTATTTTGACCTGTCCATAACATTTTATTTTTGTCACTTATTCTGTCCTATATTTGCCTTGCTCTCTTATTACCCAGCCCTGAAATTAAGTCTTATCTAGACAGGTATTCTTAGTGCTTCTAGACATGCTCTATGGACAATGCCTGAAAGTTTTTTATCTGTTATATGCTTCTCTTTGTATGTATGTGTGTTCGTGTGTGTGTGTGTGTGTGTGTGTGTGTGTGCGCACGCACACGCCTATCCTTTCTCCCTTTTTTATCTATATAGGTATCTTTGTAATCTGTTTATAAAAACTTTTAGGCCATTTTGTTTACAGCAAATTATGGTTCAACTCTTCAGGGTTCATTTTAGCCTCCTTTTCCTTCTTTGCAACTACTTTTTTCAACAATGAGAGACCTTCCATTTTCTACCATATGTTTACTATTTGCTCAATTCTATGGTATACAGAAAGTAGGTTCAGAATTGTTGATCCATACTACTGTGGAAACCAAACCTAATAACTCGAGTTTAATAATTGCTTTCTTTTTCTCCTTAACTTGAAGCTACAGGGTCAGAGTACTGTATTTTACAGTTATGTGGGATTTTATTTTCCCTGTTTTGCATGGTTATTGCTATTTATCTGAAATGCAATTATGCTTAGTTTTATTAGTATAATATGCTATAATTTACTTCCCCTTTCCTGTTTTGTTTATTTAACCCATTTCATTCATTGCTTTAATTTTGTAAAAGCGTAACATAGTTCCAAAAATCAAAATTATACAATTCATACTCAGAGAAATATCACCAGTTCCTCATTCATTTTATCCTAATGCCAACACATTCTCTATATGTAACCAATCTCAGAAGTTTCTGTTCTTTTTACATTTTTTGGAAAAATTGCAAATCTCTGTATTTTTTTTATTTTCCCTATTATACATAAAGTCAGTGTATTATAGGTTTACTTTGTCCTATAACCAATTATATCAGCTCACAAAGATCTTTCTTATTCTTTTATAAAGTGGCATATATAGCTGCATATATCCATTATGTGGATATAATAATGTATAGTTAACCAATCTTCTATAGATGGACATTTATTTATTTTTCTTCCAAGGTTTTATTTAAATTCCAGTTAGTTAACATAGTGTAATATTAGTTTCAGGTGTAGGATTTAGTGATTCATCACTTACATATAACACCCAGTGCTCATCACACAAAGTGCCCTCCTTAATACCCATCACCTGTTTAACCCATCCCTCTGCCTGCCTCACCTCCAGCAAACCTATTTTTCTTTATAATTTTTTTATAAATACATTTTGATTTCTTTATGTTTATTTTTCAGTGAGAGAGAGTGTGTGTGAATAGGAGAGGGGCAGAGAGAGAGGGAGATACAGAATCCGAAGTAGGCTCCAGGCTTTGAGCTGTCAGCACAGAGCCTGATGTGGTGCTAGAACCCATGAACTGGGAGATCATGATCTGAGCTGAAGTCGGATGCTTAACCGACTGAGCCACCCAGGCACCCCTGTTCTTTATAATTAAGAATCTATTTGGGGCGCCTGGGTGGTTCAGTCAGTTAAGCGTCCGACTTCAGCTCAGGTCATGATCTCACAGTCCATGAATTCGAGCCCTGCATTGGGCTCTGTGCTGACAGCTCAGAGCCTGGAACCTGCTTTGGGTTCTGTGTCTCCCTCTCTCTCTGCCCCTCCCCTGCTTATGCTCTGTCTCTCTTTGTCTCAAAAATAAATAAAAACATTAAAAAATAATCTGTTTTAAGGTTTGCCTTTCTCTTCCCCCCTTCTGTGTTCATCTGTTTTGTTTCTTCTTTTTTTTTTTTTAACGTTTATTTATTTTTGAGAGAGATGGAGAGAGAAGGAGAGAGAGACACAGAGAGAGGTGGAGCCTGAGTGAGGAGGGGCAGAGAGAAAGGGAGAGAAACAGAATCTAAAACAGGTTCAAGACTCTGAGATGTCAGCACAGGGCCCAGCATGGGGCTGGAACTCATTAACCTCAAGATCATGATGTGAGCTGAAGTCAGATGCTCAAACGACTAAGCCACCCAGGCACCCCCATCTGTTTTGTTACTTAAATTCCACATGTGAGTGAAATTATATGGTATTTGTCTTCCTCTAAGTTATTTCCTTTAGCATAATATACTCTTAACTCCACATTCTTGCAAATGGCAATATTTCATTCTTTTTTTTGTGACTGAGAAATATATAAACATTTAGATTTTTACTAATACACTGCAAAAAAATGTTGTAATGAGTAACTTTAAGAGTATATATTTTCATTTGGTCAATGTGTATCATCAGGTTAAATTACTAAAATTGGGATTGTTAAATCACAAGGGTTAAATATTTACATAGATTGTTAGGTATTTCTGAATTTCCTTTCTTATGAGCTGAGTTTGCATTTCTACTGGCAATTGATAAGAGTACCGTTTCTTCAAAGTTCCTTTTAGTTAAATGTTTTCAGACATTTTAATTTCTGCCAATTTGAACGAAGAAATATTATCTTAGTGTAGTAGTGATTTACATTTCTCTTATTGTATCTGAGATTAAATATATTTTCATATGTTTAAGGACCATTTGCATATATTTTTGAAATATTTGTTCATGTATTTTGTACATTATTTTATTGGGGCTTATGTATATATGTATTTTTTTTTCCTCTAATATTTGTGTGGTTTCTTTCAAAGTTATGTCTCTGATCTATTTGAATTTTATTATTTTGTTTTGTGTTTGATATATATTTAAAATTTATCATTTCCCAAATGTTTATACAATACTATTGTACTATTTATTAAAGAGTCCATCATTGCTATACTTATCTGAAATGGTTCTATTATCATATTAATTATATATTTATATATATATGAGACAGTTTCTAGACTATAAATTTTATTGTACAAAATATCTATGTTTTATGCACCTATATTCCATTGTTTTTTAGTTAAAAAAGTTTTAAAGTCTGTTTTGAAAGTTTTATAGGTTAGCTCTCATAAGTTTTCTCTCAGTGTTTGTTGATTTAGATTTTCAGTGGGAGTTCAAGATAGTTCTTCTAGATTTGGTTTTAATTTCTTGCTTGCATTGAGGTTTGTGATCTTTACTTTCTACTCTTTATAAATGAACAAGTAGGTTTTACATGAGTTTAATTGTTCTTGTTAGATGTAGTTATTTTGGAGACTGTTTAGAGTGATTTGGATTTAAATGTGACAGTTTTTCTCAGGTTATTAGAAAAACATAAAAGAAGAAAGAAAACTTTTAAATAATATCATAAAAGCCAAGTTTGGCAAAATTAAATATATATATTTATATGTATAATATATAAAATTTATATATATACACACACATACTATATATATATGTATATATGTATGTTTGCAACTATATGAGCTACAAAAAATAACTCAAAACAGATTAAGGATTTAAACATATAAGCTAAAACTATAAATCTCTTAACAGAAAACTTAGCTCTAATCTTCGTGACCTTGGATTAAGAATTGATTTCTTTAGATATGACTCCAAAGCACAAGCAGC
This sequence comes from Prionailurus viverrinus, assembly GCF_022837055.1. NCBI lineage: Eukaryota > Metazoa > Chordata > Mammalia > Carnivora > Felidae > Prionailurus > Prionailurus viverrinus. The sequence continues at coordinate 39,225,060 of NC_062561.1, forward strand.
AAGAAATGATAAATTTTTTTTAATGTTAATTAATTTTTGAGAGAGAGAGAGAGAGAGAGAGAGCGCGCGCATGAGCAGGGGAGGGGCAGAGAGAGGGAGAGACACAGAATCCGAAGCAGGCTTCAGGCTCCGAGCCGTCAGCACAGAGCCTGACACGGGGCTCAAATTCACAAACTGTGAGATCATGATCTGAGCTGAAGTTGGACGCCCAACCAACTGAGCCACCCAGGCGCCCCTCAACAAGAAATGATAAACTGGACTTCCAAATTCAAACTTTTTCTGTGCTTTAGAAGACATGATCAAGAAAGAAAAAAGGCAATTCATGATGGGAAATGATATTTGCAAATTATATTTGATAAGGGTCTAGTGTCTATGAAGTATAAAATAATTTTTATAACTCAAAATTAAAAAGACAAATTATATAATTTTAAAATTGGGCAGAAGATTTCAAATAGACATTTCACCAAGGAAGATACCTAGATTATTGATAAATATATCAAAAGCTACCCACCATTGCTCACTTGTCATTAGGGAAATCTAACTGCAATAATATATCACTTCAGACACACTAAGATGGCTATAATATTAAAAAACTGTAGACAATAACAAGTATTTTTGAGAATGTGGAGAAACTGATACTCTCATACATCGCTGGTAGGAATGTCAAATGGTGCAGCTCCTTTGGAAAAAGTGTTGGGCAGTTCTCAAAATAATAAGCTTAGAGTTACCATATAATCCTACAATTCTGCTTCTACATACTTATTCAAGATAATTGAAAACATGCTGTCCCAGTAATTTTATATGAATACTCACAGCAGCATTGGTCTTATAACTGAAAACTGAAAAAAAACCAATGTCCATCAACAGATGAATATATAAATCATATGTTGTATCCATATGACGTATTCTTCAGTCATAGAAAAGAATGAAATGCTGATAGATGCTACACTACAAATGAATCCCAAAACTTTATGCTAAGTGAGAAAAGCAGACACAAATGGTGCATAGATTAGCAGTTGCCAAGGGCCAGAAGAAGGGATAATGGGGAGTGAATGCTGAGTAAAACATTTTTTGGTGTGAGGAAAATGTTCTGATTATGGTTGCACAAATATTGTGAAAATACTAAATGTTCCAAAATTACTGAAGCCAACTGAATTGTATATTTTTAAAAGGGTGAATTTTATAGAATGTGAATTCTATCTTAATTTTTAAATCTTGGAAATATATATTGAATTATATGGTGTGCGTGTGTGTGTGCATTACCTGCAATCTCTTGATTTACATTTGGAATTAGTTTACCTACATGTGTTGTGAAGTTGTGGAAATTAGTGAGAATTCAAAGTGAAATATAAAGAAAAAGCTTGGAGATTCAAGGTATGGACTTTGGGGAAGGTTCATATCTTTTAGGGAAAAGAAAAGAAGCAAGGAACCTGCCACTGAGAATCCCTAGGTTAAGGATATTAGGAGCATCATAGGTAGACTAGAGTTTTCATTCACTTTCAAATTTACTTTTATTATTATTATTATTTTTAAATGTTTTTATTTTTGAGAGAAAGAGAGTGCACAGTGGAGGGACAGAGAGACAGGGAGTCAGAGGATCTGAAGTAGGCTCTGCCCTGACAGCAGGGCACCCACTGCGGGGCTTAAACTCATAAACAGTGAGATCTTGCCCTGAGCTGATGTCCAATGCTCAACTGACGGAGCCATCCAGCCGCCCCTCACATTTACTTTTAAAAAGAGTGTAATTTTAAATACAGATGTCAGGGGAGGTGTCACTAGAAATACACATTTGAATAAATTCCTAGAGGTCATGATGGGGGGAGACAGGTGGTTTTGGAAGGAAAGGTATTGGAACAGGGATAGAAATGCTTTGAGGCAGGAGCATGCCTCTAATATAGGAATTTGGAATTAAAAGCAGATTCTGTTTTTACAAACTAGTATTAATGTGAAGAATATTAATTATTCTTTAAAGTACTACTTATACTTCCTATTCCTGCAGTTTGGGATGCATATATCATCAGATACACCTTTTTCAGTGGACATAATTTTTTGAAGAAATGTGAAGATTACCATATGAAATTTTACATAGAGTCAGGTATGTTTAATTCCCACATAATCAGTTTTTCTAAGAGTTAATGATTGTTGAATGCCTGGGTATTTTTTCATAGGTTTTTCTCATAGGTTTTCTCCCTCAGCATGTTCCTTGTCTGTTTGTCGGTCTGTATCTCTCTTCTGAGAGAGGAGTGAAAAGTACTTTGTGTTATAAACCTTGCTCTCTGTGTCTACACTGCAGTCATGGTATTTGGATTTATAATTTACCTTGTCATCAAATAATAGGATTACACAATATGATTTAAAAACGAGCATCATTTATATATTTATACTGGAATGCAAGCAGTTCATAATATGTTAATTAAATGTGTTACATTAGTAATTTTATTAATCCAAACAGCATATTTTTGTCTGTGCTTGCATCCTTCATGATTCAGTGTAACTTAATATTAAAAACCATGATAAGAATATAAGGATAATGCTATTTTCATCCATTATTTCTCCTCTGGTGTTCAATAATAACAACACTAAGCCCCCACAATTGTGACAGCTATAAAAGGATGTGGTTAGCTTATCTCTAGCAAGCTGCAAAGGTAAACATGGTAAAGTAATTTGCTATGATGGAATGGTTTTTAAGTCATTTGCTTTTATATGTAAAATTAATTAAATAAGCAAGATTGAAAGTTGACACGCTGAAGATTTTATTCATTTTGCCTAATGTAGCATATTACTCCTATCTGACAAAGAATACTCAGTTGTAATTTTCCTTTTATTTTCTTCTCTTAAAATATCTAAAAATTTAGTTAACAATATCCAACGTTATATGGAAATGTTCATTTTCCTAGCAATGCGTTTTGTACACAGATCAGATATTTTTGCACAGCATATAAAACACAAGTCTGTCATAACTAAACTGGAAAGATTTTTCTATGATAAAACACACTATGTGCAGTTTGAATTTTTGCAGACATTAGACAATAAAAATGAATTTAGTTGTAAGACATAAATAGCTTTCATAAGAACCTCAAAGGTGCTCTTGGAGCAAGAGACGAAAAATAATTTTCTTGACAGGTGTTCTAATGATATCTGTACTGGAAAAAATAGTTTATTCATATATCATTATTTTGTCATGTTTATGATAATAAATACAATTAGCATGGGATATCACAACTAATTATGCAATTTGAAGGAAACATAATTTAGTATTTTTTATTGTGAAAACATTTTGACTGCTTGAGTGCTATTTTGTAGAAAATTTGGGACTTTTGCTGATAAAATGATTAGTTGTTGAAAGCATTTTATGTATTAGCTCATAATAAGGATGAATTTCCCTATAAGAACTATCATATTACCTTATAGATTTATGTGTTTTGTTTTTGATCATATATAAACATCCTTATGGCTATTTATTCAGGTCCCAACAGCTTAATGAATGGCAATTAATAGATATGTAGAGGGAAACATATGCTTAATTAGTAGAAAAAAATCTAAAAAATAACAAAAAACTTTACAATTACCAGGAGATACTATTTTAGTTAGCTCTTTTTTGTTCAGACAGCTCTTTTAAATTAGAGAGCTGGGGGGGGGGGGACTTATTTTACCAGAAAATTGGTATAGAAATCTGAAATTCATTTATATGAGTTTTTAAAATAGTAGGTTTATTTTAAGCATTTAATATCCACCAAAATGGAAAGGTCATATAAGTAAACTTTCGGAGTCCTAGCCTTTTAATAATATCATAGTGCTAATTTTATTTTTAACTTGCTTTGCATTGCCACTAGGTGGAACCAATAAACTTTATAATTTCTATTAATGCATTTTTGTCCTATATGTATATACAGTACTTATAAACTCTTCAACTAAAAATCCTGGGAATAGTTCAACACCTAAACTATTAATTCTATGAATGTGCCCTTAACTGTGAATGGGCATTAAAAATTGTGTAAGAACAACACAGCAATACCATGGGCAAACACTAGTATAAAAACAAACAAAATGTCATCAACAACAAATCTGAGTAGTTTAAATATATCAGGAGAGAATATACAGTTTTTAAGCAATCAGGAGGAAAGGGGCACCTGGGTGGCTCAGTCAGTTGGGTGTCCGGCTTCTGCTCAGGTCATGATCTCATGGTTTGTGAGTTCGAGCCCCTACGTTGGGCTCTTTGCTGACAGCTCAGAGCCTGGAGCCTGTTTCGGTTTCTGTGTCTCCCTCTTTCGCTGCTCCTCCTCCGCTCGTGCTCTGTCTCTCTCTCTCTCTCTCTCTCTTTCTCTCTCTCTCTCTCTCTCTCTCTCTCTCTCTCTTTCTCTCTCAAAAATAAATAAACATTAAAAACAATCAGGAGGGGGGCGCCTGGGTGGCGCAGTCGGTTAAGCGTCCGACTTCAACCAGGTCACGATCTCGCGGTCCGGGAGTTCGAGCCCCGCGTCAGGCTCTGGGCTGATGGCTCAGAGCCTGGAGCCTGCTTCCGATTCTGTGTCTCCCTCTCTCTCTGCCCCTCCCCCGTTCATGCTCTGTCTCTCTCTGTCCTAAAAATAAATAAACGTTGAAAAAAAAAATAAAAAATAAAAAATAAAAAAAAAACAATCAGGAGGAAAGATAAAACATAATCAGGAACTGTACTAATATATTTGGTGATAAATATTGAATTGTGTCTTGGTAGAAATCTATTAAATGAATCAAAATAGATGTATACTAATTTTTCAATTGTTGATTTTTATTGGGAACCATTAAATCAGAAATCAAGCCTATTTTAAATGGCTCCATATAAAAATTATTGCTATTGACCAGTAATAATCAACTAATTGGTATTTTGTGCTTGTGTTGATACTGTTTCTCAAATTAGTTTTTTTTTTTTTTTTCTGGATCTTTAGACAGGAATAAAAGAGAGCTGTTAAGAAATAGAAAATACATGGTGATACACATAATAAACTTTTTCTGTCTTCCTTTAGAGGGTTGATTTTTTTCAATACATCCAGATCTTGGCATTGGAAAACCTTATTTATGCTCAGTTAAAAAATATTAAAAAAAGGAATAAGAGGACTGATAGGATAGTTATAGAGTAACATTGTTGTACTTTTATAACTTCAATTTGCAAGTCTGGAAATTGAGACTTAAAAAGTTTAGTGGCTTTTCCAAAGACAGCTAGTGTTTAGAGCTAGTTTCTGATCTAAGATACCAGCCCTTAGTCCCTATACAAAGGGTATGGAGTACACAGGGCACATGTAAAACAGTTAACCTTAAAAAACAAGCATAGAACATCAAAAGCCTTGAATGTTGTGTGAAGATTTTTCTATTGTTGATGGTAATTATAGCCACTGTAATTAATACGATGGCATATTAAGAGCTTGAAGATTGGAACAGAAGAAAGCCAAGGATATTTGGAAAAAAAATCTGTATTCATTTACTAGGGCTCCATAACAGGGTACCACAAGCTAGATGGCTTAACACAACAGAAATTTGTATCTCACAGTTCTGAAAAATAGAAATCTGCAGTCAACTTGTCAGTAGGGCCATACTCTCATTAAATAAAGTGTTAAGGAACTATTATTCTATATGCATCTAATGGAAGAATCTGCTAAAAGATGAAGATTTGATAAAATTTGTCAAATGCCACAGATATTTAAGTAAGAGTAGACCTAAAGTCATTCTGTTAAATTTAGCTGAAAGGAAGTTGATGATTTTGACAAAAGTTGCTTTAAAGAGCAGAATAGGTCTAGTAGAATTAATTTTTGTTGAATATTATATGGGATATTTTCTCAGGAATCTTGAATTTACATGGAAGACAGTATTGTTGTTGCTTATGATGTGAAAGATGTATGCAAGGTTAAACTATATGGTGAGAAAAAGGAGTAGAGAATGTTTTTGTATATGTTAGCTATTAATGGGAAAACTTATTAAGTGAGGTTCCTGAGATGATAAGAGGACATTTGAGTCAAAACGCAATTGAATTGATTTATCTTTCATAGAATCTAGAGAATATGAGAAGGATGTTAGCCCGTTCAGATGTTCTAAAGCTATAGTGAACTTTCGTATAATTTATAATGATTGTTTTTTTAGAAGTGAACGGTGAAATCAATTTTTGAATGGCAGTGGATCTTGGAAAGGAGATGATTGAGGAAAGTGTTGAAGGCTTGAATGATTACTGCACAAAATAAAGGAGATGACTAGAGAAATATAGTATTATTGTTTTAAGTGTCCAGTGATAGTTAGCTAGTTATTTACAAAGATTACAGTCACACTCAGCAGCACAAATATGGATTGGAAAAGTCACAAAATTAGAATGATGACAGTTTGGGCTTGAGGGTAATTATGTAGCTGATTAGAGTGTTGTGGAAGACAGAAGTAAATAATAAGGGCTGATCAATGGTGAAGAGTATAAGTAATAAGGAAAAATACAAGAGTAGAATACGTAGGCTCCATAGTTAATTTATCCCATGTTGCTCTCTGAATATTTAAAAAATCAAATTGAAACGTGTATGTGTGCTTTAGGTCAAATATTTTTTAAATAAAATATGCAGATGTATCACAGTGACCTTTTGATTTTGTCTCAAAATGATTACCCAAAGGATTGAATCATTTCTTACCTATAGATTTAGTCTATGAAGATACTGTTTAATTCTGGGTTAAGTGAAAAAAAAAAGTTCGTATTTGGGACCTGTAGCTTTATTAAACATGTGAGAGAATATGGAAAACATGTTTTCCTTTAAGAAATTATAATATATGAGGAAAATATTGAGTAACATTATTGAATATCTCTGGTTTGAATCAGTAATTACAAATATATGTCTATAATAGAGACAAGTAATGTTATGTTAGGACTCTCAAAGTTTGTAAAAATACCATGCATCAATCATAATCATAATAATGAGTTAATCCCATGGGCTAATACTGGAAAATTTAATAGGCTTTTGATGCAAAATGTTGTTGATAGTCACAGTGTCTCCAATTCAGCTGAAAGATTTTTCTTTTCCTCCCTTTTTAATGAAAATTTCAGCAAGCTAGAAGGTGACCTCAGCACATAACATCTTATCACTGGAGGTGAAAACATCAACTCTTTTAGTGAATTTTGTAGAATAAGAGGTAAACTCATTATTCTCAATTGTGACCTACCTCTCCACCTAGAAACCACAGGATTAATTACAAAATCAAGATATCATTTTCAAAGTGGATTGTTCACAGGTCAAAGAGAAAAATGAAGAGGAGATACCTGCAAATGATTAAAAAATAAAATTGAAGTAATGAAAAAGAGCTAAATAAGCTTCATTAACTAGATGAAAATAGAAAGCAGCAAAGCTTAGGCAGATCTTTTTTGGCATGGTATTTATACACCAAGCATTATTTTTAACATTTCAGAACCAGACACAAAATTTAGAACAACCGTCTTCAAATAAAATATTATTTCAGTAAGTCCTGCAGAAGTCAAAGGAAAATAAAACTTTACTCTTTATTTTTTTTATTCTCAATCTATAAAATGTAAATCCTTTTGGATTAACTTCATTAATTTAAAAGTACATTCTATGAAAAAATTTTGGTATTACACAGTTGAATAAAGCAGAATTATTCCTCTTTGAAGCAGCTATGACTTCTAGTTTAACAAATAGTACAAAACATAACCTAGCTCAAATAAGGAGTTATTGTGACCTGTACTGAAATTCCAGAGGTATGTCTGGCTTTAGTCCCAAATAGATTAGGATCTGGGTCCATTTCTCTTTAGTTCCTTTGACTGTATTTTCCTCTCTTCTGACTTGACCCCAGACTACTTTGCCTGATGGCAACAAAATGGCTGAGACAGTACTAGGCCTCCTGTCTGCAGAACAACAACCTGAAAGTGAAAATAAATGTCTTCAACACAGCCCCTGTTCTTCATTCTGACTGGTTCTTCCTGTACCAGTCAACTATGGTAATGAGGACGGGGATCATGTAGGATATTCCATCCTAAATCAGGAAGGTTCTCACTCGTAGAATAGGGATGGATTCAGTCCCACCAGGCATGTTTTGTCCTCTGTAACAGCGATGAGCAAATAAATGTGGACTGTGAGGCCAGCATAGATACATATTGTGAAATTCTTTCTTGGCCATTTCAAGAAGTAGGGAATTGGCAGTAATGTTCCCAGTGCAGTGGAGAGGGGAAGATCTGCCAAAGTAGCAGGTAGTAGGAAACTATGTTGTCTCTAAAGAATTTAAAAACACTGTTTTAACATTGTTAGGAGTTCAGTGGTATTAATTATACTCCGTGCTGTGCAACCATCATCACTATTTTGGGGGGAACCACCAGGTTTTCCACATTGGCTGTATGATTTCACATTCTTACCAGAAGTGCCTAAGGCACTTTCTTCATGTCTTCACCACACTTACTTTTTTTCTTTTCTTTTTTTAAATAATAGCCATCCTGATGAGTGTGAGGTGGTATCTCATTATACTTTTGACTTGCATATCTCCAGTGATCAGTGATGTTGAACATCTTCTATGGGCTTCTTAGCCATATGTACATCTTCTTTGGAGAAATATCTATTCAAGTCGTTGTCCATTTTGAATTGAGGTGTTTATGTTATTGTTGCTTAGTTCCCTATACATTTTGGTTATTAGTCACTTGACAGATACATGATTTTCAAATACTGGCTCTTATTTTGTGTGTTTTTATTTACTCTTTTGATAGTGTCTTTTGAGGCACAAAATTTAAAATTTTCATTCTGTCTAGTTTGTCAATTTTTATTTTTTTTGCTTGTGCCTTTGGTGTCAGTTCCAAAAAATTATGGCTGAATTGTTGTGAAGCTTTTGCTCTATGTTTTCTTGTAAGAATTTTATAGTTTTAGATATTATAAATGTAGGTATTTGATTGATTTTGAGTTAATTTTTTTTTATAGTGTTAAAAGTAAGGGCCTAGCATCGTTCTTTAGCAAGTAGATATCCAGTTTTCCCAGGACCATTTCTTGAAAACAACAGTCCTGTCCCAACTGAATGGTCTTGGCACTTTTATCAAAAATTATTTGATCATATATGCAAGGGTTTATTTTGGGGCTGTCTGTATTCTTTTCCATTGATATATACACTGTCTTTATGCCAGCACCACAGTGTTTTGATTACTTTAGCTTTGTGGTATATTTTGAAATCAGAAACCATGAGTTCTCTAGGTTTTTTCTTTTTAGAGATTGCTTTGGCTATTTTGGGTCCCTTTAGAAGCCATATGAATGTTGAGATAAGTTTTTCTATTTTTGCAAAACAAATTAAGATTTTGATAGGAATTGCATTGAATCTGTAGATCACTTTTGGGTAGTATTAACATCTTTACAATACTAAGTTTTCCAATCAATGAAAATGGGATGTATTTCTTTATATTTATGTGGTTTTTCAATTCTTCCATTAGTGTTTTATAGCTTTTATTTTATAAATATTTCACTTCCTTAGTGAAGATAATTCCTAAGTATTTTTTTCTTATTGGTAAATATTGTAAGTGGAATTGTTTTGTAATTTTATTTTTAAGTTCATTGTTAGTGGATAAATGCAACTGATAATTTATGGGTTGACTTTGTATCCTGCTAATTTGCTAAATTTACTATTAGTTCTGACAGGGTTTTTGGTGGATTTTTTTTAGGATTTTCTACAAATAAGATAATATCATCTGCAAAAAGAGATAATTTTACTTCTTCTTTTCTAATTTAGTTTAATTTCTTTTTCTTGACTATCTACTCTGGCTAGAATTTCCTGTGGTATGTTGAATAAAAGTGGTAAGGGTAGGAATCCTTGCCTTTTTCCTGACTTTAAAGAAAAAGCTCTTAGTTTTCACCATTGACCATGATGTTTGCTGTGGGTTTTTTCATATATGGCTTTTATTATGTTGAGGCGGTTTCCTTCTATTCCTAGTTTGATGAGTGTTTTTATCATACAAAGGTATGGGGTTTTATTCAGTGTTTTTTCTGAATTTATTGAGATGATCATGTGATTTCCATCTTTTATTTTGTTAATGAAGCATAGCACATTAATTGAAATGACCGATGTTTGGTATAAAGTTTGGTATAATTCACCACTGAAACCATCATACCCAGTACATTTTTTCAGGGGATTTTTTTTTTTTTAATTTTTTTTTCAACGTTTTTATTTATTTTTGGGACAGAGAGAGACAGAGCATGAACGGGGGAGGGGCAGAGAGAGAAGGAGACACAGAATCGGAAACAGGCTCCAGGCTCTGAGCCATCAGCCCAGAGCCTGACGCGGGGCTCGAACTCACGGACCGCGAGATCGTGACCTGGCTGAAGTCGGACGCTTAACCGACTGCGCCACCCAGGCGCCCCTCAGGGGATTTTTGATTACTGATTCAATTTCCTTATTAGTTGTGGATCTTTTCAGATTTTTCTACTTTGTTATTTAGTCTTGGTAGGCTTTGTGTTTTTGGGAATTTATCCAATTCATCTAGGTTATCCAATTTCTTGTCATACAAATGTTCGTAGTATTCTTTTATAATCTTTTTTTTTATTTCTGTAGAGTTGTTGGTAATGTTCCCACTTTCATTTCTGAATTGAGTAATTTAAGTCTTCTCTCTTTTTTTAGTCAATCTAGCTAAAAGTTTGTCAATTTTGTGGCTCTCTTCAAAGAACCAACATTTGGTTTCATTGATTTTCTTCATTGTTTTTTATTCTCTATTTTATTTATCTGTGATCTAATCTTTATTATTTCTTTCCTTCTGTTAACTTAAGGTTAATTTGTTCTCTTTCTAGATCATTGAGTTATAAAGTTATTTTGTTGATTTGAAATGTTTATTGTTTTAAAATATAAGTGTTTATTGCTATAAATGTCCCCCTTTTTCTTTGTCCCATAAGTTTTGGTATGTCCTGTTTTAATTTTCACTAGTCTCTAAATACTTCCTAATTCCCTTTGTGATATCTTTTTGGATCTATTGGTTTTAAAGAGTGTAATGTGTAATTTCCAAATATTTGTGAATTGTTCAGTTTCTCTTCTGTTAATATATTACTGACTTCATCCCGCTGTGGTCAGAGAAGATACTTTTTCTGATATCTGTCTTTTATAAGCTATTGAGAATTACTTTGTGTCCGTTTGTATGATATATCCTGGAAAATGTCCCATGTGCAGTTGAGAATAATGTGTATCTGTTTTTGTGTATAGTGTTCTTTATATGCCTATTAGATATGGTTGGTTTATTGTCTTGGTTTTGTTATTTATATCTTTATCTTCTGTCTGGTCATTCTACCCATTATGGTAAATATAATATTGAAGTCTCCAACTGTTGTTGTAGAATTGTTTATTTCTCCCTTCAATTCTGTGATGTTTTGTGTATATATATATATGTGTGTGTGTGTGTGTGTGTGTGTATGTATGTGTGTGTGTGTTTGTGTGTGTGTGTGTGTGTCTCAATGGTCATCATTAGGTGTGTAAGTATTTATTTATTTATTAAAATTTTTTTAATCTTTATTTATTTTTGAGAGAGAGACAGAGCGTGAGCAGGGAGGGGTAGAGAGAGAGGGAGACATAGAATCTGAAACAAGCTCCAGGCTCTGAGCTGTCAGCACAGAACCCGGCGTGGGGCTTCAATCCACGAACTGTGAGATCATGACCTGAGCTGAAGTTGGACACTTAACCGACTGAGCCACCCAGGTGTACTAGATATATAAATATTTATAATTGTTATGTCTTTCTGTATTGAACCTTTTATTAACATATAATGTCCTTTTTGTCCCTCATAACCTTTATTTAAAATTTGAAATATATTTTGTTTGATATTAGTATAGCTACCTCTCTTCTCTTTTGGTTACTATTTGCATGGGATATCTTTTTCATGCACTTGGTTCTAAAGTGAGTCTCTTGTACACATAATATACTTGGATCATGTATTTTTATCCATTCTGCTAGTGTCAGACTTTTGATTAGAGAGTTTAATCCATTCACACTTAAAAGTAATTACTGATTTTTATTTGTCAAAATTACTTTTGTCATTTTTCTGTTTTCTAACTGCCTTACAGCTTTTTTTCTCTTGTTTCCTGTATTATTTTCTTCTTTTTTATTTAGTTGTTTTTTTTTTCTGAAGTGGAATGTTTAAATTCCTTTCTCATTTTCTTTTGTATATATGCTATAGCTATTTTATTTGTGGTTACCATGGATATTATGCCTAACATTTAAAAATTACCACACTGATCCCCAATATTTGGAGAAGAGAGTCCTTTTTTGCTCTTTGTGGCTCCCACAAGCTATGTGCAAGGAACTCCAGGGACACTTGTACAGCTGCCTGCCTTGTATCTAGGGGTGGAGTATGAATAGTTGTTACTGTGCATAGAGCTGAGATTGACTGAAATTAACCACAAATTACTTTCTAAGCCTTTCCCTGGAGTTACAAGCCTTCAGTAGACTCCAGAGTTCCATAATAGTTACATCAGATAGGTTCTGACAGTGCAATTGTTGTCTAGGTGTGGAGACAGATCACTGGTTCTTCTTATTCTGGCATCTTCCCACAATAAATATTATTTTGATGAAAGAGTGACTTATCATACAAAGAGTAACTTTCAAAATGTGAAGGACTCAGGAACCCAATCTACCAATAACTTTAAGTGTTCCATTAGGGACTTCAGAATTAAGTAATTTGAATCTCTCTTCCTGTGCCTTAACCAAGTTATTCCTACAAAGTACCCCAAATATGATAAAGCAGGTTTGCATTTCCCAGTGGTATTTAAAAAACTTTCAAACTCTCATTGTGTGGAGATGTTAAAAATAAATAAATAAATAAGTTGCTGGAAAACCACATCTAATAAGGCAAACTAGATTCTGATTTTCTTGCAAATTCCTTCTATTAGTTGAAGGTTACTATGAAATGACCTGAACAGTTTTGTTAGAACATTAAATTACAATAATATAAATATATCCAACAGGGAAAGACAGGAAATATTTTCTTTAACAAAATCAGAAGACCTCTTAGTTTACAGTAAGTACATTATATAAATTTAATCTAATGATTATATTTTTATTGTTTCACTCCAGTTGTTTCCTACTTTCAGAGAGAAGTAACACAAATTGAAAAGAATAGTTTTTATTTTAATAAATTAAAATTATTTTAATTAGTTCAACAGTCATTTTCATTATTTTGTAATGAAAACTTTTATAGTCCATTTGCTTAATATTATAGTGGTACATATGTTTGCTTATTTGAAGTTGTTAACTCAGGGATTAATGTTAATATTCTATTGTCCAAACAAGGTAATGATAATATCGATATTTGCTAATTACCATAAGTAATTGATGCATAAATTTAGTATCACTTGCAATTCTTAGGTATTCATAAACCTCTCATTTGTACTAATAGCACAGTTGTTTTGAAGTTCTGATGACTTAGAAAGCAATACATGGAAAATTATGTATAGACTACAGCTACATTTGTAAAGATTTTATGATAATGAGATGTAACAATATATTTCCCAAATGAAATCACTTCAATTTGAATCATATTACATATTATTATTTTCAGTGTTAATGTGTTTATACTCTATCATTTTATCTGTATATAGAAATAGATGAACAAGAACAATATCAAGGTGAATTACATTATTATCCCATTCTCTAATAAGGTCCTATTCAATACTGAAAAAATAGAATAGAATTTGTATTTTGGAGCTGTTTTTATAATTTTATGTTTTTGTACATGCTGCTGATCCAGTTAAAATCTAGAAAATGTTCCCTTCAAAAGAAATCCAATGCTTTGTGATTGGATTTAAAATAATTTTTTATAAGATTTCTTGAGTAGTATATTTTAAACATAATTTTAGTATAATTATTGTTTTACAACACTAGAAATACTTTAAACTTTGTTATTTAGCTTATGGTATGCCCCAAACAAAATGTATCTTTAAAATGTTTATTTATAATACCACATTAACCATACTAAAATGCAAGTATTATCTATACATAATCATTGTCATGTATTTAAAAAAAATTTTTTTCAACGTTTATTTATTTTTTGGGACAGAGAGAGACAGAGCATGAACGGGCGAGGGGCAGAGAGAGAGGGAGACACAGAATCGGAAACAGGCTCCAGGCTCTGAGCCATCAGCCCAGAGCCTGATGCGGGGCTAGGGGCAGAGAGAGAGGGAGACACAGAATCGGAAACAGGCTCCAGGCTCTGAGCCATCAGCCCAGAGCCTGATGCGGGGCTCGAACTCACAGACCGTGAGATCGTGACCTGGTTGAAGTCGGACGCTTAACCGACTGCACCACCCAGGTGCCCCTCATTGTCATGTATTTTTATAGGAGACTAGTTTGAGTTACTATAAGCATCCCTCTGACAAAAAGGAAACACATGAAACTACATGTTGAAATTAAAAGCTGAAACAAGTAATCAAGAAATGACAGATTCTAAATTTTACTTCATATTTTTATTTAAACTTAAATTCAGCCTTCTGAAATCAGTTATATTAATATGTCTGAATCAAGCCAGTGTTGATGTTAAAGTACAATATGTGTGGATTAATGATAGTAAAATATATCACAATCTTATTGTAAATGTTTATTATTATTCTAAAGCCAAGTAATTTAAAAAGCCATAATTTTTGCACAGAAGTAAACAGTTTTACTTTTTTCAATCCTGATTGACTTTATTAGTAAAATCTCATATTAGTATTTTTTTTTAGCTATTTTCTTTTTTAATATTTATTTGTTTTGAGAAGACAGCATGCACAAGCAGGACAGAGAGACAGGGAGAGAGAGAATCCCAAGCAAGCTCCAGGCTATTAGCTGCGTGCCCAACACAGGGCTCAAACTCATGAACCCTGAGGTCATGACCTGAGCCAAAATCAAGAGTCACACACTTAACTGACTGAGCCACTCAGTCGCCCCTAAAATGTCCATATTATTAAACTTTACGTATTTTTCCAAAATGTGATTAGACTGAATGAAACTTTCAAAATACAAAGTTACATTGGAGGCTCCTGGGTGGCTCCGTCAATTAAGCAGCCGATTTGGCTCAGGTCATGATCTCACGGTTCATGGGTTTGAGCCCCACATCAGGTTCTGTGCTGACAGCTCAGAGCCTGGAGCCTGTTTCAGATTCTGTGTCTTCCTCTTTCTCTGCCCTTCCCCCACTAGCGCTCTGTCTCTCTCTCTCAAAAATAAATAAACAATAAAAAAATTAAAAAATAGTTATAGATTAATTTTGATATTAATTATTCACAAACATTTTAACAAAGAATGAATTAAAATTCACTAGTTTTTTTTGAGAAAAAAGTTAAGAATGTTATATACATAAAGCCTTATGTTTTTTGTAATTTTAAAAACATTAAGATAAATATTGAATTTTATAAGAGTATATTATTTTAAATTCATTTTATGACATATTTCAAAAATAAGCTCTATTTATACAGTTG
This sequence comes from Prionailurus viverrinus, assembly GCF_022837055.1. NCBI lineage: Eukaryota > Metazoa > Chordata > Mammalia > Carnivora > Felidae > Prionailurus > Prionailurus viverrinus. Next base: position 39,240,470 of record NC_062561.1, read on the forward strand.
AGTCAGAAATTATGTTATTTCATTATATTTTCCATTTTAAAATATATGGTAGTGGAAATTATTCATGGCACAAAGTCAAAAATGTAACAGAAAAAGGAACATAACAGCAAGTGAAAGAGCCAAAATATCATTTATAAATAACTTCTCTTAAAATTTGTCATTTGATACTAGACATATCAATTGTTGTAAATAATTCTGGATGATTATTTGCTGTCATTTTTGCAAGGATCTCTGCATAGCAATTTGCTGGTATTTGTTATGCAACTTTCATATGCATACCAATTAACTACAAAAATGAAACTAATTAAAATTTTCTGGAATCTGATGATAATTAAAACACTTTTGTTTTGTGCATTTGCAAATTCTGTCTTCTTTCATCATAACAAAATTATTGGTAGTTAGGTATTGCTAGTCTAATTTGTCAAATAATGCTTAGAGTTTATAAATATATGCCATATATTATAAAATAATAGCTAGGATTTAAAACCAGGGCTTTGAATGATAAAATGTATGTCTCTTCCAATGAGTAGATTATTCTCTAAGATTTTCACGTAGGTTATTTCCCAGGATGTAATCTTTGAGAACAAAACATAAAAGGAACGGAAAATATATTGACAAAATTTCAAAATACAATAATCTGTGTACATTAGAGACTCCTATAAATCAGCATAAAAGAAACACATGAAATCCAGTGTAAAGTTGATTAAAAGATTTTCATAGTCTCTTTGTTGGGAGAACATTCCACATGGCATATCTACATATATCATATCAGTTTTTGTTTTGGACTATCTATTTACATGTATTTATATGGTCAACAGCTTAGAGTTTTGCCTATTTTAACCTAAATGAATAGAATAATTACTTTTTTGTTTTTGTTGTTAGAGAGTGAGGAAGGGCAGAAGGAGAGAGGGAGAGAGGGGGAGAGAGAGAAAGAGAGAAAGAGAGCTCCCAAGCAAGCTCCACGCTTAGCATGGAGCCCCATGTGAAGCTCCATCCCATGATGCTGGGATCATGACCTGAACTGAAATCAAGAGTTAGACCCTCAACTGTGACTGAGCCACCCAGGCACCCCTAGAATAATGAATTAATGTTCTCTTGTGCACATTAACATTAGCAAAATGTTTCATCTTATTTTGCTTATAATTTATTTTTTCCCATACATTTATAATATTCTTTTGTTTCATCACAACATAATTTCCTTCTCTTTTTTGAAGGGCAGTTAAGGTATTATCTGTCTCAGGGTGCAGAGAGTATATTTGTTTCCTAGAAAGATGCATTCTTCTCAGGCAAAGGCAGTGTAGTTTTGCTAGAAGTACTCTACAAAAACTTGAGTTCCTCAGCTGTGTCACAAAACCATTAGTCTATCTAGGCCAATCTCTAAACTGCCTTGAAAGTACCTGAGGAACAAAAGCAACAGAAGACAACATGAAGCCTATGCTGTCTGCTGTGCTATGAATAATAAAGTCATTTTGATCTGACCCATGGATCCTTTGTCATCTGCCAGCATCTCTGACTGTATCAGTCTAATTTGTTAGCTTATAATATAAGCAGAGTAAAATTTCAAATATCTCACAGTTCTAGACACATTTTGCTTAAAACTAAAATCTGAATTGGGGTACCTGGGTGGCTCAGTCGGTTAAGTGTCCCAACTCTTGATTTTGGCTTTGGTCATAATCATGGTCCATGGGATCGAGCCCCTCATTGGGTTCTGTGCTGACATTGTGGAGCCTGCTTGGGATTCTGTCTCCCTCTGTCTGCCCTCACCTGCTCAGTCTCTCTCTTTCTCAAAATGGATGAATAACTTAAAAAAGAAAACAATCTTTTAAAAATAAGTAAGTAAAGTCTAAATAGCCAATATATAGCCAATATATATGTACAATGATGAACAAAAAGATACTGTTATAAGCAAAATATGAAGAATCATGCACTTACTATTGAGTACAAAAGGATATCTCAGGAGAGTATTAGTTTATTGATATATTCATTTTGAGTTAAAATGTGTAAAACTAAACTAAAACATTCTGTAATGTATATATGGTTTATAATCTATTGAGAAAGAAAATCTGAATCACTTAAAGAATGTAGTTACAACATTGTGTGATATTGGGAAGAGTGCGGATAGAGCGGTTATTTATCTTCAGTGTGAGAGAAGAATCTGGTTTGGGTATAAGAATTGTCAACATACATGTAGCATTTAATACCTTGATATTGAATGTCATTACCAACAGAGAGTATATATGGCAATGACCAAGGACTGATCCCCAGAATTTTTCAACAGTAATCATCAAGGCAAAGAGAGAGTACCATTAAATAATATTGGCACGGAGTGATAGGTATGGTACAAGGAAAATCAGCATACTAGGGTGTCCCAGAAGACAATTGCAAAATTTTATCAAGGAGCAGAAAGTGCTACTCTTCATCAGATGTCACTGAGTACTTGAGTAAAATGAGAACTAAATATAATACATAAAATATAGTCTAAAATACAAGTATTTTGTATAGTAACATGGAGTTCAGATGACCATGACAAGTGCCATTTTTGTGGAGTGCTGAGAGTGAATGTCAGATTTAGCAGAAGATAGGAGAACAACAAAGAAGAACAAGAATGGAAAGAAATTTGAGCAGCTGTAACAACATATTTGGAGAATAGCTGTCAGGAGAACAGGTTAGAGAATTTACCTCATGGAAAAATGTCAGCATGTATTTATACTGAAGAAAGTGCTAGAGTAGAGATCAAAGAAACAACATCTAATGTTGAGAATGATGTCATCAAAAATGGTGGAATAAGTACCTCCAAAAACTTTCCCCATAGAAGTACCATATAAACCTAGTAAAGTTTTCACAATCAAGTTTTTCAGAAAACTGGAAATCAACCAACAACTTGAAATGAAGTCAAATAAAGACTACATTTGAAAAATAAAGGAAGAAAAAATACATAAGACACATAGAATGCAAGTAGCACAATGAGAAATAAATCCTACATTAACAACAGCATTACACATGAATTGATTAAACACTCCAGTTAAAAGCAGACATTGGCAAAATGGATGAGAAAATATGATCCAACTATATACTGTCTACAGGATACACAATTGGGATTTAAAGGCACAAAGTTTGAAAGTAAGAGATTAGGTAAAGAACTATTATGCAAATAGTAACCAAAAAAAAACTGGAAATGTTGTAAAAACATGAAGTCACTAGACCAAAAGAAAACCTTTGTTACTATAGACAAAGAAAGACATAAAAGCATCAGTCCATTGATAAGATATAATAGTTCTAAGCATTATGTATACCTAACAACAGAGCCCCCAAATATGAAACAAAACCTGAGAGAATTAAAGAGAAAAGTAGATAGTTCAACAAAATAAATTAGTGACTTCAATACCATGCTTTCAATAATGGATATAATAAGTAGGCAAAAGAAAACAAAAAGAAATGATATCTGAACAATACTATATAGCAAACTGGACCTCACAGAAGTCTATAGAACATTCCAGCCAACAAGTGTAGAATATATATTCTTTCCGAACTACACATAGAATATTTTCCAGAGTAGACTGTATGTTAGACCATAAAACTCTCAAAGAATATAAGGATTGAAGTAATTAAAAAAAATATGTTCTTTAGCCACAATAGAATGAAATTGAAAGTCAGTAAAAGAAGTAAATTGGGGAAATTCACAAACATCTAGAAATTTTTTAAATAAAAACCATTGAGTCAAATACTCAGAAGAAAATACTTTGAAATAAATGAAGGAATGAAGATAAAAACACAACATACAAAAAATTACGGAATGCAGTGGCATCAGTGCTTAGAGGAAAATTTTTAGTTTTAAATGTCTCTAGAAACAGAGAGGGAAAGATCTCAGAACAATCTAATTTTTTACCTTAACATATTGGAAAAAGAAGAGCAAACTAAACCTAAAGTAAAAAGAATGAAATAGATGAGACATAAAAATACAAATAAAATAGAGAAAATCAACCAGCTCAAATATTGATTCTTTGAAATAAATCAAAAATAAAGCAATGGTTTAATCATCTAATTAAAGTGATATTGACTAAAATTGTTTCTCTTCTCAATTGATTCCTTACTGCCTAGAATTGCCTAATACATAATATGCATTAAATATGTTACCTTTCTAAGTTAATAGTTTTTAATAAAGCTAAATGCCTAGTAATAGATTGCAAAAATAGCCTCAATTCTTTATTTTTTTCTCCCTCCCACACCATTTGCCATATAAACTTCTACATTTTCATTCTGATCCTACGTTTAGCCATGTGACTTTTTTGGCCCGTGAAATGTTGGTAAACAGAACATAAGCAGAGGACTAATAGACTTTAACACCTGATTAGGCTTGCTCTCACTTCTTTTAATCAGGGATTTCTGTGAGAATGTCCCTAGGCTAGCCTGGTGGAGAATGAAAAACATGTGAAGAACAGACATGTGGTCCAGGTGGTCTCAGCCAAAGCCATCTTAGATTATATTAGAAATAGCTCGCTGATAGCATGTGAATGAGCTTGACCAGGAGCAACAGAGGTGTTTTGACAACCATCCTAGATATGAAAGCAGTGGATTCTTACTATTACATGATGCTGGGTTTGCTGTGTTAACGTATGTTATAAAATATATGTTATATAATATATCTAACATAATCACATATGTAATATTCCTAGAATATCAGAGATATTAAGATTGCAGATAGAATTAAGGTTGCTAATCACCTGACCTTGGTATGGGGAGATTAACTTGGATTTCACATGGGCCCAATGTATTCAAGAGTCTTTATTAAATGAAAAGAGGGAGACAAAAAAGTCAGTGTCCATATCAGTGTGGTGCAATGTGAGAAAGACTCACTCTGCCATTGCTTACTTTAAAGGTGAAAGGGGATCACAAAGCAAGGAATACAGGTGGTCTGCAGAAGTTAAAGCAAGTCTAAAGTTTCCAGAAAGGCATACATCCCTGCCAGCATCTTGATTGTAGCTCAGTGAGATCATTTTGGATTTCTGACTACCAGAATTGTAAATAATAAATTTGTGTTGTTTTAAGTCAATAAGTATGTGGTAATTTGTATAGCAGCAATAAGAAACTAATACACATATGAATATTGTGTAGGATGTGTATGTATATAATTTAATGTTATTGTAATGGTGTATTCTGTGTATTATTATAATAATTCACACCATAGGACAGTTATTTCCATTTAATAGAATATAATTAGGTATGGACAATGAATAGAATTTGGTATGGACATTAAAAGTGATATCGCTTCCATATTAAACCAAGATCTGTTTGAATTCAAATCCTGGGATTTCAATTAGTGCATGAAACTGTTGCTATTATGCCATTTACCCAAATGTTACCTATTTTCTCCAATGCAGTCCCACAATATTAAATACTTCATATTTCAAAATGTTAAATTATGTGGTTAAAATCAGCTAATATACTTCATGAAAGAAATAATTTCTAATGTTAGAGATTTACCTTTTACAAAACTATTCACATGATATTATATTTTCAATGACTCACCCTAGAACTACTAATAGTAGTCATTGTAAAAGCACAGACCATCTTCCTCAGAGAAAAATATTCATATATACAGCCCTAATTTTATTGCTAGATGTGTAAAGCAGTTTAATAAATTCCAGGTGTCTAGTAAGCTGTACTTTTTAAAAGGCATTATTTCAACAGAGGTGAACATTAACATATCTGAAAAATATTTTTCTGGCTATTCCATTTGTTCAGATGGCAGTAGATTACTCAAAGTTGAATCCAAAATAAGTCTATTAAATGAGTTTTTTTTAAGGAATAAATCATTAGATCCTAAGTTGGAAAGAACGTAAATATTCTATAACAAGTGTTTTCAGATATGATTAGTTTTCAGTGGTTGGTCTGTCTCAGTCATTTGGTAACACAGATCAGTTAAACACTTTATTAACTTATGATTCTTTTTTTTTTTGTTATTCTCACAAGATTCCATGCTATACTGATGACATAAGGAAACTATTTCTATTTTGAGTGAGAAAAGGGAGCTTGCAAATCAAGAGATTAGAGGGTAACTGTTATGGGCCAAGCTGTTGCTTGGAAGAAAAGTAAAGACATTTAAAATAATAAGAGTTAATTTATATGCCACTGGATTAAGGTAGTTTTGTGCCAAACATGTTGAACCCCCTTCAAAAATCATCAGGAATGGTTTATATACCATGACCATTTTTAGTGTATCATGTTGACCCACTTTGAGCTTTAAATATTTTGCAGGATGTTTTAAAATAATAAAACATTTAGGGGTGCCTGGGTGGCTCAGTCGGTTAAGCGTCCGACTTCAGCTCAGGTCACGATCTCATGGTCCGTGAGTTCGAGCCCTGCGTCGGGCTCTGGGCTGATGGCTCAGAGCCTGGAGCCTGCTTCCGATTCTGTGTCTCCCTCTCTCTCTGCCCCTCCCCGTTCATGCTCTGTCTCTCTCTCTGTCTCAAAAATAAATAAACGTTAAAAAAAATTTAAAAAAATCATAAAACATTTATAGAGTGTAACATTTCATAAAAATATTAAACATAATTTGTATGTGTAATAATTATTATGCTAGTATCATAATTTTTCATAGATTTTTTTAAAAACATGGTATTACTCTCTTAGTTTAACTGCACTTCAGGGTTGTGCAACTATACATTAGAACTCTATACTTCCCTACCTATATTTTCTGATGTACTTGCAGACAAAATTTTCTGTGTCCTACATAACATCCATTATTCTACTGGTCCTAGTCATGAGCTTCATGGTTTTATTGCACTGTATATCACTTTATACAGTCTGGTCTGTAAAAGGGTACCCCTGACGTACCTATCGCAGTATGTATTCTTAGTTGTAGCCAGAATGAACAGAAAACACTGGTCAAAATCTGTCAGTTTACCAACAGGAGATGTGTTCATAGATATCCAGTGTGCTGACACACACATGCAGACTTATTGGTATTATTGAGGTTAAGAAACTGAAAAAGGGAAAAAGGGAATATGTGAATTTACATACATACACATGCATGCACACGCACACACACACACACACACATACACATACTCTTTTTTTTTTTTTTTGGTCTGAGTTTCTTAATCTATAAAGTATTAATCTTCCTGCAAAAATATACTAAACATTACCTGTACGTAAGGCATATAGAATAATTGATTAACATATGGCACATAATGAATTCTCAGTAAATGAAGTCATTACTGTTTGTTATTATTGCTATTTATTATAAAAGACAATTGCGAAACTTATTTAGGTTTATATTTCCTAATTAGTCTTCCATAGTATTTGAATTTCTTTTTTTTTTTTGGAGCTATCATTTGCCCTCTACATTGTTCCTACTCCATAAGGAAAAGAAAAAAGAGAAAGCAAGATTTGATGTCATCAGTATTGAAGTAATTGTTGCACAGGCAAAAGAAATGGATAATTATATAGGAAAAAATGGTAGATAAAATTGGTAAATAAAAGTAAATAAAGGCATGGGCCCTACACTCAGACCTGGATTCACAATATAGTACTGCCATATCCAACAATATTACTTTGTTCCTGTTATTTGCATTTCATGATTCTAAGTATCCTTTTCTGTAAGGTAAAGAAAAAAAAAACTCTACAGAATTATTAAGTATTTAATGAAAAAGTAAATGTGATGTTCATTGTGTATAGAATGTTCATTACTTAGTTAAGGACCAATACATGTTAGTTGTTACAATTATTATAATTATTGCTATTTTATCTATGGCCACTACTTTAAGAGTCTGTCTATTATGGACGTGTAGCAATCATTAAATTTCTTCTCTTAACTACAAAAGTTTTACATTCTTAATCTATTTTAAATCTGATCATATTGCTAATTTGACAAAACAAACAAGATCAGAGTGAGGAAATTTCAAACTAACTAATGATGTACTATATCAGAAGGAAAAGTCTGTTTTAGATCCTTGATAGAATATCACTAAAATTATTGAATTTCAGAAACCATTAGTTGGAGACTGCTGTATTCTGTGAGAGTTCTTAATAGACATATTAAGAGCCAACAGTCAAATTTGATTGAAATGATGAATCAAATTTTTCTAAAACTGCTCCTAGTGCTGAGTTTATAGAAATTAGTAATGTAATTGTGATCTCTGCGACTTTCGAATATGACTTTGATAATGTATTAAGTTAACTGTAATTCTTTTTAAGGATATCCTTGTGAGATAAAGGTTTATTTAATAAATTAACTGTGGTTTTCTCTAAAAGAACATAAACACAAAGAAGTTTTAGCAATGATTGATCCATTTTATTTAGGTCTCACTTTACCTCTGGAATTTGCTTTTAGTCTTACTTTAATTCATATTTTCAATTTTATTCAAGGAGACATTACATTAACAGAGTAAAAGCATAAGACTGAATAATAATTATCTTAAGTTATGGAAATATTTCCTGTAGATAAAAACACATAGACAAATATGAAAATGCATTAGTATAAATCAGCAAATTGGAGAATAAAAATAAGAAAGACCTTAAAAATAAGAGGTAGAGCTATTCTCCTAAAACACAAGAAAAAATGCATTTTTTTAAATGACAGTAAAATGAACAAACATGAAGAATAAAGATAGGAGATCCTACAATAATATACCAGGTATTCCAGCAAGTGTAAAGTGAGGAAATAGTTCATTCACATATCCACATATCCATTCATTCATCTATTCATTTATGATCCAACAATATTTATATATTCCAGAAACCTCTCTCAGAGTTGAACACAGAGTGGTAAATTTGAGGGAAAAAAATAACCTACTCTTAAGAAGCTCATATGGGACATGCAATGGCTGGAATTATCTGAGGATAGATAGACAAAAAAAAGTATGTAACATGGTAGATAGGAAGAAGTGCGATTGAATTTTAAAAAACAAAGTTATAAAGCGCATTGGGAGTGTGAGTTTCATGTGAATGGATGTTGGTGTGCTAGTTTTGCTGAAGTATCTGTGTTATCTGTGAAAGTGTCATTGGAACAGACTGGATAGAAGGCTGGAGCGAAGACTGTGCACGTGGCTACTGGGTAGAGGAGTGTTAACAGACAAAAAGCAAAAGTAAATGTAAAACCGTTAGTCAAGGATGTGTTTGCAATGTCTGAGGAACAACCAGAAGTCCTGTTAGAGGTGGAGTGGTAGGGAGGGTGTTAGGAGAGGTAACCAAACAATAGTCAGCATAAACAAAAGATGATGGACAGATAAGTTTAAAAAAGGAAATTTCTCTATCTGAAGAAAGATTTTAGTGTAGAGATCAAATGAGTTAATATTAATAGGTAACATTGATGAAGATAAGTTTGTAATTCGATAGACTTTGGTGCTTTAAACAAACAAAAAACTAATAAAGAAGAAACCCTACAGTCAAGCAGATAAAAATGGAGAAATAATGAGGTTGACGTTAGGCTGTTCTGCATCACTAAATGTCAGAAGACAAGGGCTCATTATCAGCATTATGTGAAAAAAAAGTTTGCATGCCCTCTGTGACATAACCCGTCAGGCTGTCTTTTACATGGGAAGATGAGAGAAGGGCATTCCTTGACATGCAAGGAGTCAGAGAGTATGCTATTTCTATAATCCCTTTAGGAAAAAATTAAAGACCACAGGATATGAATTGGCAGCGGTGGGGAAAAGATTTGTAAAATAAACAGAGAATATCAATGACTATAGTACATTTACAGAAATTCTAATAAGTGATGCTAACATAATTATGAAGCAATATGTTGAAATTTCTTTAAAAATAAGCTATTATAAAAATCTTAATAAAATCTGAGAAAAAATATTTCACTTTGACGAGATTTTATATAGATGATAGAGGATTGAATAAGAACAAAACCATATGGAAGCATGAGGGAAATGTTCTTTGCAACAACAACGATAACTAACGAATTGTATAGTTTTATGCCAGGATATGCTTAGAGAACAATTTTATTTAGGAACGAGAATATAAACCTCCCAACAATGTGACACAGTGCTGCCTCTAATCAGAATCAAAGTTTTACACCGGCGGGTGGCTCGGTAGGTTGAGCCTTTGACTCTTGATTTCTGCTCAGGTCATGATCTCACAGTTCCTGAGATGGAGCCTGGCTTTGGGCTCTGTGCTGAGAATGTGGAGCCCTGCTTGGGAGTCTCTCTCTCTCCCACTCCCACTCCCCTCTCTCCCCCCCTTCCCCAGTCGCATGCATGCTCTCTCTCCCTCTCTCTCTCTCTCAAAATAAATAACAACAACAAAATCCTAGTTTTAAACCAGAACTGACTTATAAGGAAGGCAGGTTCTTTTTTAAGAGGAAGAAAAAAAAATAACCTCAATTTCAGAGCAGTCCGCACCTAGGTAGCAATGATTTTGCATATACAAAAGTGATTCTAGGGCACAGTTTTAAAGAAAAGAAATTTTAAAGTGGATAAAGGAAACTCTAGAATTATAGTGAAAACATTAAGTTCTAAAAGGAGTAATGTGCTCAGTGAATAATCAGGGATCAATATCAGGGTGTCCAAAAAAGTCTCCCAGTGACAGGGATGACAAATATGCAGTTTCACCTTTGACTGTGCCAGGCAGTAAAATGATGCAACTTTTTATGTCATGATCACAAAACTTTAAAGTTCTATTATACATGACAGGCTTGAATTCTTGATTTCTTTAGGGTAGGGTCAGCATGTGAATGAAATAGTGGAACAATTGAGAACAGCATTGCCATGAATTTAGAGGCGGGAGAACTTTGGTCCAGAAGTGACTGACTCTGGCAAGAGCACTGGACTTTCTGCAATGTAGATAATGGGGGCTTCAGTCAATTTTATTTGGATATTAAATAGACAGGAAAATGCATCCTGCTATATATAACTAATAATGTAATAATAAAACTTATGTATTTCTAGCAAACAGACATCTATACAGATGATCACCACAGCAGTGTTTATAATAGGGAACCTTTCCGAATATAACTTTTGCTCCAAGAAAGGGGATTAGTTAAATGATTTAAGCAGTATATGTGTTAGAATATTATTCAACCACTCAGTCTACATTGAAGATCATTACTTTCATGGTAAGATTTTTCAGGACAGATTAAAATAAGCACTAATAGTTGCACTTTTGTATGATAGTCACAGAGGGAATGAATATACAGAGAAAACCTTACTGTCCATATGGTTTAGGTATGTTACAAAATTTTTTGTTATTTATAATATCTAATTCTCTTTTCTGTGTGGGTACATAGAAAGCCACATTTCTTAGCCCTTTTGCAGTTTGGTAGGGCTGCATGACAAATTCTGGTTAATTGGTTATGAGTGTAAACAACTTCCAGGCCAAAGCATCTAATTTCCTATGTGAGACGTTTTTTCTCTCCTGGAATAATCATGTAAATTGCCTCTTTAATAAGATGGTGGAATGATAAGACTTTGTCTTTGAAGTGCCTGGAAAAGTTGCTTGGAGTCATAGCCTACTTTGCATAGTTGAGAAATAAACCCTTGTCTTAATTAATAACTAATTGCCATGTAGGTTTTTGTTGTTGCTGTTTTGTTTTTAAGCCTTAACATAACCATTGCTATCCAGAATCATATACGGTAGGAACCAACAGTCTGCCTCATGTCCTTCTTTATTTTTTTTTTAGAATTGACTTTTTGATATAATTTACATACAATAAACTACATCCATTTAGTGTTCAGTGCATTTGACAGTTGTGTACATCTGTGAAATCACCAGCATGGTAAAAATACAGAACATTTTCATCATACCCCAAACATTCCTTGTACCCCTTTGATAGTCATCCCTCCTTCTGCCCTAGCCCCAGGCACCAATCTTATTTTTGACACTACACTATTAGTTTGCATTTCCAAAATTTCACATAAATGCAATTATTCAGTATGTGATGCTCTTTTATGTCTGGCTTCTTTTACTCAAAATGACTTTAAAATTCATCTGTGTTGTTGTCATTGCTCTTTATTGCTGAATAATATTGTAGTAGTCATTTATGGATATACCACATTTTGGATATTTGTTCACTTTTTGATGGACATGTGGGTTTTTATTTTGAGGCTATTAAGAATAAAACTATCAACAATCATGGATAAGCTACCATACAACCCAGCCATTCACTCCCATATTTAACCCAAGAGTAACGAAAACTTAGGCGTCTCTTGTCCCTCTTTAAATTTGCACATTGTAGGAATTATATCCAGAAAAAGGCTATTTTCAACACTAAGATCAATTTTAATTTTTTTAATGTTTATTTATATTTGATAGAGACAGAGCATGAACGGGAGAGGGGCCCAGAGAGAGAGACACAGAATCCGAAGCAGGCTCCAGGCTCTGAGCTGTCAGCACAGAGCCTGATGTGGGGCTTGAAGTAATGAGCCATGAGATCATGACCTGAGCCGAAGTCGGACTTAGTCCAACTGAGCCACCCAGGTGCCCCAACTAAGATCAGTTTTAAAGTTTACAAATATCTGTATTATTACTCCTAAATTTTCTTGTTCCTTATTTATATATTTTCTTCATGTATAATACTTCTCACCTTTAATTTTCTGGACTTAGCTCTCTATCTCCCATTTGAGCACTGGCTAAACTATTGATTAGCTACATAGATGCAGATCCTAGAGAGACTGCTATTTATTATAACATTACCTACCTGAACTGGGTTAATTTGAATACATACCTGATTATCTTGTTTTCATTGCCTTAGTTCATTTAGTCACAAATTTACCAAAAGTGACAAAATAGATTCTATTATAAAATAGAATAAAATAATTCCAAAGAAAAAATAAATTGCTATATATTTTGAAGAGATCAGTATCATTTCTTTGGAGCCATAACAGAAATTACATGAAAAATATCTGAAGAGGGGCGCCTGGGTGGCTTAGTCGGTTAAGCGTCCCACTTTGGCTCAGGTCAGGATTTCTCAGTCCATGAGTTCGAGCCCCGCATCGGGCTCTGTGCTGACAGCTCAGAGCCTGGAGCCTGTTTCAGGTTCTGTGTCTCCCTCTCTCTCTGACCCTCCCCCGTTCATGCTTTGTCTCTCTCTGTCTCAAAAATAAATAAACGTTAAAAACATTTTTTTAAATAAAAAAAAATTTCTGAAGAAATGTTGCATGTTTTGGTTTATGCAGAGACAAATAAGTGCAAACAGATACTCAAAATAATAACTTATTTCTCAAAGTTTGATTATTATATGTGTCTATTTATGTCCAAACGCTAGATGTAACAAAAATTTCTTAGTGATGCAAGATGCATCATGAGTTACTTATAACAAGTTATATTTTATTCTCCTTAATACTCAGGAAAATAAAGGCAGGTATTTTTTAAAATTCCAAAATATGTTTAGCAGCACATACACTATTTCCTGTATTTAATATGTCTCTCAAAAATTGTTTCAATATTAAGCTATTTTTTCTTAATATTCATAAATTAGACCTTTTGAGAGCAACATATTAGAAAATTTTAGACAATTTCCTGTTTGTAAATATTACTTTCTGAGGACTAAATTTTGTCTTTTTGAGGTCAGTGTGTCTCAGATTAAATATATATATGCATGTTGCCTATATTCTTGCCACAAATTGGAGACCTTGTATTTTTTACATATTTTAATCATTTTATTTAAAGAAGTTACTATATCAAATGATCGTAAACAGGGAATAAGGCACAAGGAGTGCAACTTTATGAAAGCTACTGATTTTATGAACACTTTCATTCTGCTCCTTAAAGTCCAACTTTAAGTGCAGTTACTTGAAATTCTCTTCCACCTCCTCATTTTTATCAAAATGTTAATTTTCCTCAAAGACTGGTTTTAATGCATTCTTTAGCAATTGATATTCTTTTTCCAGCACTGATCAAAGAAAGATGGTATATTTCCTGTTCTGATTTTCACTCAGTGTCACCCTAACACAGACTATACTGCTGTAACTTCTCATTCTTTTTCCTACATATTCAATTTTTCCTGAGTATATTTTCACAAACATAGAAGAATGATGTAATAAATCTCTACTGAGGTTTCCTGTTACAGACCTCATCCTCTTCTAGCTAATACACTAAATCATTTTTAAGTTGAAGTATATTTGATATATAATATTGCATAAATGTAAGGTGTGCAACTTGTTGATTTGGCACATTTATTGATTATAATATGATTACTATAATAATGATAATTAGCACCTTTATCATGTCATACAAGTATCATTTCTTTTTTTTTTTTGGTTAAAATAACTTAGTCTCAGTTTGATAATTATAATACCAATGTTTATTATAACTATACAGTGCATAAGACCTCTGTGACTTATTTACTACTTGATTTAAGTTTGTACCCTTAAACAGCATTTCTCCTATCCTTCCACCCCATAGTCCTTCTGGTAACCACTATTTTACTCTTGTCTTCACAAGTTTAACTTTTTAAAATTCCACATATAAGTGGTATCATACAATATTTATCTTCTCTGTCTGACATATCTCACTTAGCTCGTTGTGTCTCAGCACCACCTCAGCTCACATTTACTCTTCAACTGACTTAGGCTTGGTTTAATTCATACCTTTGACCCACAGTGATATGATCATTGCTTTCATTTGCCAAATAACTTTATTGACACTGTATTGTTTTCTAGCTGCTATTTGTCCTAATTTACTGGATCCTCCTCTAGTTCCTTTGAAATGATTCCTGGAGTGAATCATTACATCATCTTGGTTTTCTAAGAATTTTCTCCATTATTATCAAGCTTTTAAGTTTCTTTAATATACTGAAGTCAACATTAAAAAAATTTTAAAGGGCTCCCTAGTGGCTCAGTCAGTTAAGTGTCTGACCTCAGCTCAGGTCATGATCTTGCGGTTCGTGAGTTTGAGCCCCATGCCGGGCTCTGTGCTGACTGCTCAGAGCCTGGAGCCTGCTTTGGGTTCTGTGTCTCCCTCTTTCTCTGCCCTTCCCCCACTCATGCACTGTCTCTCTCTCTCTCAAAAATAAGCAAACATTAACATTTTTTTAATGTTTGAGAACTTTTTTATTTAAATTATGTCTGTTTTTTGTCTCATTGCCCCTATTATCTACTAATATTGTGTTGTTCTTTTTCAACTTTTTCAATTGTACATTTTTCTTCAATTTAAATTTTTAATTTAAATAATTAATTTAAACATTTAAATAATTAATTTTAGGCACTTTTTTCTAACATAAACATTTATGGAAATAAACTTCCAAATGCTGATTTTGCTGCAGCCTACAAGTTTTATATGCAATTTTTAAAATCTATAAGTATTTTTAAAATTATTGTATTACTTAGTTTCTAAGTAGATGGGTATTTTAAAAACATTTTTTTTCTTTTTTAACTGTAATTATATTTTCATCAAATTATGTTTGGCATAATTATTTTTTAATTTGCTAAGAATTATTCTGTGGACTACAGCTGTGATCAAATTTTATAGTGTGAAATGTATGCTTGAGAAATAGGTATATTATCTTGCAGTTGAATAAAAAAATATGTAAGTTTACTTGACAGATTTTATTAGGTGTGTTGTTGAGTGCTTTTCTTGGAGTTTGTTTGCTTGATCTTTAATAATCAAGAGAAGTGTGTTAAAATCTCCCATTATGATGCTGTTTTTTAGTTTTCCTCTAATGTTTAGCCTATATATTTTGAGCATATTTTACTATGTTTCTTTACATTTGGAATTCTAAATTGGTGGAATTTTATCATTTATATTCTTCATAGGTAACCTCTCTATCTTTAGTGATTTTTGGAGACATTCTCACATTCAAAACTTTATATTACAAATAGTACTATGAAAGAATTGTGGCAAGTAGTACTATGAAAGAATTATTTGTCAGGATTGGAATCTACTAATCTTTGAGTAGTGAAGTATTAGTAGTTAAAACTTAATTTTAGGATGGCTTCTGATTCTAGAAAGGTGGAGTAGATCTACTTTTATTCATTATTTCCACTATTTTCAGCTATAAACTCTAGACATTATTTATCAAACAAACATACGAAGAAGATTCTTAAAGCTTGACTTGGACATCAGGACACAAGGAATGACATGGTGGAGAGTTAGTTCAGTGAGTCTTCTTTTTGCTTCATATATCCCGAACTTGGGGCTGTACAAACTGGCAAACAGAACATCATTGAACTGCAGAGGAAAAAAAAATCTGCATATGCCTCTCCTCTCTTTAAAGGACCAGTTAAAGTGCAGCCTAGCAAGATCCACAGTTTTTAGACTATATCACTGTAATTTAGCCAAATACCACAGAAAACTCATACACCATTCCTGCCAGTGTCAGATAAAGATGAATGAAGAACCCAGTCTTCCACCATTACAAGGCTATAACAAGATTCCCCAACACCACTGCTGGGCTGGAGTCAGAGAAGGTCAGATAAGAAGTCAGGACTTTCATTCCTGCTACCAGTAATGAGCCCAACCCACAGATATTAGTGGATAATCTGGACTTCTATGGACCCATGGCCATAATGAAGCACCTTTCTCTGTCCACATTAGAGTGGTATCATTGGAAGCTAGTAGAGAGTCAAGACTTGTATCATTTTCCCACAGTAAAGCGATCAACATCAATCAATAGTATGTTAGTAGAGATTATGTGTGAAACCCACCCAGCAGTAATGAGGTACCAAGGTCACCTCAGATGCCAGTAGAGGCCAAGTAGGGAACTTAGGTGTATCGGTTTCTTATAGCTGATAAATTACCACAAACGTAGTTAAAACATATAAATTTATAGCGACAATTCTGTAAGGTCAGAGGATGAAATGGACCTTGTTGGACTAAAATTAAGGTTTTGTCAGGACTGAATTCCTTCTGGAGTCTTTACAGGAGAATCTGTGTCTTTGCCTTCTCAACCTTCTAGGATCCAAATGCATTTTTTGGCTCATGGCCCTTTCATTCATCTTCAAATTCAGAAATAAACCACTTGTAGATCATTGATTCTGATATCCTGTCTCTTTCTTTGACTTATAGGGACCCTTGTGATTACATGGGCCCACACAGGTAATCCAGGGTAGTCTCTGCATCTCAGGATCTATTAGTAACCTTAATTTTATCTGCAACTTTAATCCCCTCTTGCCATCTAACATAATATATTCATAGCTTGCAAATTTTAGAACTCAGGCATCCTCAGGGAGAAGGCATTACTCTTTACCACACTAGATTTCTACCTCCACTTGGCAGTAATGAGACAACAACATCCTTCCCCTGCCAGAGTGCTGTCAAAGAAAGGCATTGAAAACAGAAGGGTTAAATGAAACCAGACGTTCATAATATAACCTGTTATTGTACAGGTTTCTATTGAAAATCACTTGTTATACAAAGAACCAGGAATATCTTCAAAGAATGAAAAAATCCAATTAGTGTATATCAATATCAGGATTAGAGTTGTTAGAATTATCTGAAAAAGATTTTAAATTAGCTATGAAACTAATGCATTAAATAATTAAAAACCTACTTGAGGGGCATGTAGGTGTCTCATTCAGTTGAACATCTAGATTTCAGCTCAAGTCTTGATCTCACAGTTCATGAGATCAAGCCCCACGTTGGGCTCAGTGCTGATAGTTCAGAGCCTGCTTGGTATTCTCTCTCTCTCTCTCTCTCTCTCTCTCTCTCTCTCTCTCCTTCTCCCTCTGCCCCTCCCCCACTTGTGCTCTTCCTCTTGCTCTTTCAAAATAAATAAACTTTAAAAATAATAAAAATAAAAATACTTGAAGCAAATAAGTAAATAGAAAGTGTTCAAATATTTTCTCTATACCTGCAGGTTGAATTTTCATTTTGTTAATAATTTCCTTTGCTGTTGTAGGAGTTTTTTGCTCTGATGTAATCCCACTTATCTATTTTGCTTTTCTTGCCGGTGTATTTAGTGTTATAGCCAATAAATCATTGCCAAGGCCAATGCCGAGAAACTTCACTGTTTTCTTTTAAGAGTTTTATAGTTTAAGGTCTTACATTTAAATCTTTTGATTTTGAGTTGATTTTTGCATTTGGTAAAAGAGTCCAATTTCATTCTTTTGCATGGGGACATGGAGTTTTCCCAAAAGTATATATTGAAGAAACTGTCCTTTCCCCATTGTGTATTATGACTTCCTTGTTGACAGTGTATCTGTGGGTTTATTCCTGGTCTCTTTTCTTTTCCTTTGACCTATCTGTTTTTTCATGCCAGTATCATCTTCTTATGATGACTGTAACTTTAAAATATGTTCTGAAATCAGGAAATGTGATGTCTTGATCATTGTTCTTGTTCAAAATTAATTGGTCACTTGGGGTCTTTCTGGTTTCATGTGAAATATTTTAAAGTCTTTTTTTTTGAGGGGTTTTATATTCACAACATTTTTTTTTCCCTATGGTGGGAGTCTTTAGTGTTTTCTACAGATAAGATCATATTATCTGTGAACAGAGATATTTCCTTATTTCTTTCTTTCCTGTCTGGATGCCTTGTAGTTCCTTTTTCTCCCCCATTGGCTCTGGTTAGGACTTGTAGTACTATACTGCATAGAAGTAGTATGCTGCATAAAAGTGGATAAAATGATATATCTTAATTTCTTAAATATATATTTAGATAAGTATTTGTTAATATGAGAAAAAATAACTAAAAATACCCACATTAGAGGTATATATAAATATGTTGGTATAATTACATGATGATATGTAATAATCTACTATAAATCATAATCAAAGTTATGTTTCTCTATATAACTTTTTTATAAAAACAAGGTATAGGGGCACTTGGGTGGCTCAGTCGACTTCAGCTCAGGTCATGATCTCATGGTCCGTGAGTTCAAGCCCTGTGTCAGGCTCTATGCTGACAGCTCAGAGCCTGGAGCTTCTTTGGATTCTGGGTATGTCTCTCTCTCTCTGCCCCTCCCATGCTCATGCTCACTCTCTCTCTCTCTCTCTCTCTCTCTCTCTCTCTCTCTCTCTCTCTCAAAAATAAATTAACGTTAAAACATTTTTTAAAAGATATACAGTTTATAACTGTGTAGTGATAGATGTTAACTAAACTTATTGTAGTACTCATTTTACAATATATGTGCAGATATTAAACCATTATGTTACACCTAAAACTAACAAAATGTTATATGTTATATATATATGTTATGTTATAACATATATATGCTATATGTCAATACAAATTTTTTAAGAAAAGATACACCTATGAATGATGTAGTCACATTTTAATAATAGAATGATCAGGTCTCAGAGGAAAAAAAAACATTGGAAGTAAATGGACCAAAATATTATTAATATTGATATATTTTATGTAATACCAATATTTATTTCTCTTTTAAATTGATTTATTTAAGTATATTATCTACAAAAAACAATTATTTCAAAACTCTAAAATTGTACTTCAAAATTGTATTGCATATGTGTTTTTTAAAATAATTTACAAAATGCTAGGCATTTTAAATATATTTGTAGACAATATACCATAAGTAACTTCTAAGTAAACTGTGTATTTCACAAAAAGATAAGAAAACCAAATTTCAGTTTATTATTTTGAAGTCTACTTCCATGTCTCTTATTTCTTAAAGTTCCTAAATTAACTAGAAGTTATGTAGTATAGCTGTGGGAAATTACAATTGTAAGTTGAAGTAAGTTGAATTGTTGCATTTTAATATTCCATCTTGACTATAGAAGTGGTTGCTCAATAGCCTAGAGTGTTCATAGCATTTGAAATATGGTCAAAGGGCCACAGCCTAAAAGTAGTAAAAATTCTTCCCAAATATCTATTTTCTATAGGTGTTCTTTGCACATGTATTGTTTTATACTCAAAAGTCATTGGCACTACTAAATATTTCAATAGAGAAAATAGAATCAATGAGTAGAAGATAAAAAAAAATAATGTAAACTTACTGTTCTTCTTCATTGAAAGTACATAAATCACATGGTGAGAAATTTTTTGTAGTGTTTAAACTAATTTCGCAAATTCACTGGGCAAGCAGTTCTGTGAATTTTAGTTCTCTATTTATTAACTTTAGTGTATAAGATATATTCCACAACTTTCTTTTCTCTCACAGAAAATAAACTTGAGGATAGAAGAGAGCAATTCAGAAAATGGCATGGGTTAAGTCTTTTGATCTCAAACTGCTGCCCACTTCTTCACCTTTTGCATTTAAGTTATATAAAAATGGCTTTTTCAAGAGAGGAAACTCAGTTGACATCAGGGAATTTCCTGAAGGTAGACATCAGACTCCAAGATAACAAAATCCCTATCTAGTTTCTAGGTAGTAGCCAATAGATTTTTGTACCACAAAATGGATATAGCTGTAGGACAACCAACAATAAAAGTTGAGACCAAAAACGTACACTAAACACTATTGGGTTTGATGGTTTTTCGATTCTTTGTTTAAATGCTGTTATGTAGTATTTGCCTTCTATGTCTGATGTATTTCATTCATAGAAACATTTATCTCAGTTATATGTGAAATCTAAAAGTACCAAGCTCACAGAAACAGAGATCAGATTTGTGGTTGCCAGAGGCAAAGGAGTGGGAGGTGGTAGAATTGAGTATATGTGATCAAAAGGTGAAAACTTACAGATGTAAGATAAATAAATTCTGGGAATATGGTATACAACATGATGAGTACAGTTAAAAGTACTGTGTTGTGTATTTGAAAGTGGCTAATAGAGTAGATCTTAAAAATTCTTGTTACAAGAAAAATGTAACTATATGAGGTGATGGATGTTAACTAAACTTATTGTGGTAATCATCTAGCAATATATATACATATCAAATCATTGTGTTGTACATCTTAAACTTATACAATATGTCAATTATATCTCATTAAAAAATAAAAAATAAAAATAAAAATCTCACTACATGCTATTTGCAGGACACACACAAGAATCAGACACAGAAGGGTGCCCGGGTATCTCAGTTGGTTGTGTCTCTTGGTTTTTTCATGACCTCATGGTTTCTCATAATCTCATGGTTTGTGAGTTCTACCCCATATCAGTACAGATCCTGCTTGGGATTCTCTCTCTCTCTCTCTCTCTCTCTCTCTCTCTCTCTCTTTCTCTCTTTCTGTCTCTGCCCCTCTCCCACTCTCCCTCTCTCTCTTAAAAAATTTTAAAACAAAGAATTAGACATAGAAAATTTAAAAATAAAGAAAATACACCCATTTATTTATTTATTTATTTATTTATTTATTTATTTATTTAATTTTACATCCAAATTATTTAGCATATAGTGGAACAATGATTTCAGGAGTAGATTCCTTAATGCCTCTTACCCATTTAGCCTATCACCCCTTACCCTTTTAAATTTTATTTTAATTTTATTCATTTAAAAATTTTTATTTTCAATTATAATTAACATACAGTGTTATATTAGTTTCAGGTGTTTAATATAATGATTCAGTAATGCTGTACATTTCTCAGTGCTCAAAATAAGAGAACTCTTAATTTAATTCCCTTTATCTATTTTACTCTTCCCCTACTAACCTCTCCTCCAGAAACCAGTTTGTTTTCCGTATTTGAGACCTTTTTTTATTGTCTTTTTTTTCTTCATTGGTTCACTTATTTTGTTTCTTAAATTCCACATATGAATGAAATAATATGGTATTAGTCTTTCTCACTGACTTGTTTATCTTAGCATTATGCCCTCCAGCTTCATCCATGTTGTTGCTTATATCAAAATTTCATTCTTTTTTTATACCTAAGTAATATTACATTGTTTATATATATATATATATATACCACCTATTTATGCATTCATCTATGGATGGACATGATCTTCTTCCATTATTGGCTATTGTAAATAATGCTGTAATAAACATAGTTTATTGTGTATCCCTTTGAATTGGTGTTTTTTGTATTTTTTGAGTAAATACACACTAGTGTGATTACTGGAACTTAGTGTATTTACATTTTTAACTTTTAGAGGAATCCCCATACTGTTTTCCAGAGTGGCTACACCAGTTTGCATTCCCACCAGCAGTGTATGCGGGTTCCTTTTTCTCCACATCGTCACTAACACTTGTTGTTTCTTGAGTTGTTTATTCTAGCTATTCTGACAGGTATGAGGTGATATCTCATAGTTTTGATGATGAGTGATGTTGACCATCTTTTTATGTGTCTGTTGGCCATCTGGATGTTTTATTTGGAGAAATGTCTGTCCATATCTTCTACCCATTTTTAAATTGGATTATTTGATTTTTTGATGATGAGTTGTGTAAGTTCTTTATATATTTTGGATACTAACCGTTTTTTGGATATGCCACTTGCAGATATCTTCTCCAATTCAGTAAGATGTCTTTTAGCTTTTTTTTTTAATTGTTTCTTTCCTGTGCAGAAGCTGTTTATTTTGATGTGGTCCCAATAATTTTGCTTTTATTTCCTTTGCTTCAGGAGACTTACCTAAAAACAACTGTTACTATGGCTGTGCTCCCTTCTAGGATTTTTATGGTTTCATGTCTCATATTTAGGTTGTTAATCCATTTTGAATTTATTTTTGTGTATAGTGTAAGAAACAGGTCCAATTTTACTCTTTTCATGTAGCTGTCCAGTTTTCCCAAAATGATTTGTTTTTTTTTTTCCCATTGCATATTATTTCCTCCTTTGCCAAAGATTAATCTTATGATTGTATGTTTGTTTTTTGGTTTTCTGTTCTGTTCCACTGATGTGTGTCTGTTTTTGTGCTAGTATCTACTGTTTGGTTTACTACTGCTTTGTAGCATAACTTAAGTCTGGAATTGTGATAGCTCTAATTTTGTTTTTCTTCAGGATTGTTTTGGCTATTCAAGACTGCTTTTCTGGGTTGATACAAATTTTTGGATTGTTTGTTTTAGTTGTGTGAAAAATGCTATTGGTGTTTCATAGCGATTGCATTATATCTGTAGATTGTTTTGGGTAGGATGGACATTTTAACAATATTTGTTCTTCCAGTTCATAAGCATGGAATGTCTTTCCATTTCTTTGTGTGGTCTTAAGTTTCTTTCCTCATTATTTTATAGCTTTCAGAGTACAGGTCTTTCACCTCTTTAGTTTATTCCTGGGCACTTTATTATTTTTGGTGTAATTATAAGTGGGATTTTCTTAATTTCTCTTTCTGCTGCCTCATTATTAATGTATAGATATGCAACAGATTTCTGTATGTTGATTTTGTGTCCTGAAACTTTACTGAATTCATTTATCAGTTTTAGTAGTTTTTTGTTTTTTGTTTTTGGTGGGGTCTGTGGGGTTTTCTACATATTGTATCATGTCATCTGCAAATAATGAAAGTTTTACTTCTTCCTTACCAGTTTGGATGCCTTTTATTTCTTTTTGTTGTCTGATTGCTGTGGCTAGGACTTCCAGCACTGTGTTGAAGAGCAGTGGTGAGACAATATCCTTGACTAGTTCCTGACCTTGGGGAAAAGCTCTCAGTTTTTCCTCATTGAGTATGATGTTCACTGTGGGTTTTTCATATATGGTCTTTGTTATGGTGAGGTATGTTCTCTTTATTTTATTTTTAATTTTTTTAATGTTTATTTATTAATTTTGAGAGACAGAAGCCATGAGCAGGGAGAAACAGAGAGAGTGGGAGAGAGGGAATCCCAAGCAGACTTTACACCCAGTGTGGAGCCCAACATGAGGCTCTATCCCACAATCATGACCTGAGCTGAAATCAAGAGTTGGCCACCTAACCAGCTGAGCCACCCAGGCACCCCAGGTATGTTCTCTTTAAACCTACTTTGTTGAGGGTTTTCATCATGAATGGATGTTACACTTTTATTTTTCTGCATCCATTACAATTATCATATAGTTTTTATCCTTTCTCTTACTGATGTGATATATCACATTGATTGATTTGCATATATTGAGCCATCCTTGCATCCTGGGAATAAATCCCACGTGATTGTGGTGAATTTTTTTGTATTGTTAGATTTGGTTTGCTAGTATTTTGTTGAGGATTTTTCTATCCATGTTCGGCAGAGATATTGGCCTGTGGTTCACTTTTTTTGTGGTGTCTTTATCTGATTTTGGTATCAGGGTAATACTGGTCTCATAGAATGAATTTGGAAGTTTTTCTTCTTCTATTTATTAGAATAGTTTGAGAAGAATAGGTATTAACTCTTCTTTAAATATGTAGTAGCATTTGATATGAAGCCATCTGGTCCAGACTTTTGTTTATGGGGAGCTTTTTGATTACTGATTCAATTTATTGCTAGTAATTAGTCTGTTCCAATTTTGTATTTCTTACTGCTTCAGTTTTCATAGGTTATATGTTTCTAGGATCTTATTTCTTCTAGTTTGTCCAATTTGTTGACATACAATTTTTCGTAATAATCTCTTATAATTGTTTGTATTTCTGTGATGTTGGTTGTTATTTCTCATTTTTGACTGACTTATTTTACTTAACACTATACCCTCTAGCTCCATACATATTGTTGCAAATAGCAAGATTTATTTATTTTTTTTATTTCAACCTTTCAAGAAAAAAAACAAAAACAAAAACAGAAAAGGTACAGAGAGTACAATCGTGGTTGCCAGAGTCTGGGAGGAGAGAATGGTAATTACTAGCCATAGGGTACAAAGTTTCAGTTACACAGCATGGATAAGTCCTAGAGATCTACTATACAGCATAATGCTTATAGTTAATAATGCTCTATTGGGTACTTAAAACTTTGTCAAGAGGATAGATCTTTTGTGTCCTTACCAAAACAAACAAACAAACAAACACAGTAGGGATGGAGGAAACTTTTGGAGGCGATCGATGTGTTTATGGTATCAAATGTGCTGATGGTTTCATCAATGTATACTTATCTCCAAATTGAGCAACTTGTATACATTAAATATGTGTAGCTTTTTTGTATGTCAATCATACCTCACTGAAGTGGTTTAAAAAATACTGTGTTTCCAAACCCTATCATATGATTTTAGCATCACTTAGCAAGTTTAGACTTAATCCACATTGTAAGATATATAATAGAAAAAAATCAACAAGTAGATTAAAGGAATAAGAAAATGCAGTTGAGCTTAAAATGTGAGCTTTTTTTGTAACTTCAGTAAACTGAAGCAGTTTTCACATGTACACTATCCAGTGTGTAGTTGCCAAACAAGAACTGCATCTGTGAAGGATTAGTTATAATCTCAACATAGTAGATGATGTCTTCAGGAATTGTTTCAGTAAGGTAAGAGCATCTCTTCCTAAGAGTAGTATAATAAGTGGTCTTAAACCTTTGCCTTCCTGACCATACACAGCATTGTTTGTTAATGGAGTCCCATTAGCCCAGGAATGAACAGATTTATTGCAAGGTGCCAACACTGAAGGAAAGTGGGGGCACCTAAAGGAGATTAGATAAAAACTTAAGGATTGTTTTGACTGTATATTTTATTCACAGGTAAAATTAAGTCTGGATTTTGGGCCCATACCAAGAAATGCCTTTAGATTCAAATAAGAATATTCAGAATAGAAGCCTTATTAGAGTCATCATTAATGGGTGATACGTGTTCATAATTCAGACATTGAAATAGAAGAAAGAAAAAAAATCTAGGGGAAAAAGTCACAAGATCGTGGGGATAAAAGCATGAATATCTGTGGTATTAGTCATCTGCATCTTGTTTCATAGGGTCTTGAATTAAAGTTGTCTACTTCATGTAATCATTTCATGGCATGTAAAATGCCAAACATTTTGCACTTTTTTTTTGGTTTTCAAATCATAATAGGATAGTAAAAACTTATAGTTAAATATCTCTTGTTGATACCAAGTTCTAATTTATTGACTAATTAGATGGATGTGGTTATATATAGTAAATTAATTGTTCATGATATTTCAGGCTGGACATTAAATATATTTTCTAAGGTTCTATATCTATGGTTTAAATATCCTCAATGTTCTGGAGTCAATTGAAAATAAAAGCAGGCTTGGAGAAAATTAGTTATTACTGGCTCTTTTTAAAAATAGAAAATACATATTTCTTTTTTAAAGTTGAAAATACTAGCTCAGTGTAAATTAAAGTCATTGATGCGAGGTTGCTTTCTAATAAATATAATTCTCTTTGCTTGCTCTCATTAATTTGCATAACAAAATACTTACAAACTATCCTTAGCATATTAATTGATATTTATTAAACTTTAATGAAGCATGATGATATTAAGAGGTTATGTTGAGTTTTTTGTTTTTTGTTTTTTTGGTCAAGAATCAGGGAATATATACATTTTCATTATTCCAGATGCTCCTGAAATTCCTCAAAAAGATATATGTATACACACACACACACACACACACACACACACACACACACACAGAGAGAACAAAGCAAATAGAATTGCTATTATGATACCAGTTGGAATTTTGCCCCTATATTTTAGTGCAGAATTCTGATGAGCTATATAGAATCCTGGAGAAATCATTGTGAAGACAGAATTTCCCTCAGACAACAAATAGTGAAAGAGGAAACTTTTAAGAGGGAGCAGAGCATTCTACCCAGCTGAAATTACATCTAAATAAGAAAACTAGGCATGATAGAGCTATTTTGCCAATCTGGACATATTGAAAAGAGAGAAAGCATAAAAAGAAAGTTATTCACTCAAATACTTTAAGTTTTCACGGGGAAGTTTTGTACTTGTCTTTTGCTATAAAACCTGTCCTTGATAAATTTAACTGTAACTTACAAGAAGAAAACCCCCCAAATCTGTATCTCTGACATTTACCCATTTTAGAGCTTCCATTCAGCATTTTAATTGCCCATCAAAAGTCATATTCTTAATATTCAACAGGCATCACATATTATATATGTCAAAATTGGAGTTCATTTTCTCATTTTTAGAGTCTCCGTCTTCTTTTATTATCTAATTTGATTAATGGTGCAGCCAACAGCCTTATAAGTTTCTCTTATAAATAAAATCTAATGTATAAGTACCTTTTGTCTTGCCCTCCATATCTAGCCAATAAGATAGTCTGTTGATTAGTTATTCACCATATCATATACAGATATTCATAAACACTGCCATTCTTATTGACATGGTTATTTTTATATTTTTATTTAAAATGGTGCAATAACTATAAAGTAAGAAAATATTAAAAAGTGAACTGGTATGCCTCTATATCTACTCCTAAGTCTAAATTAATATTAATATTAACATTTTGCCACATGATGTATTTTGGATATTTTAATGAAGTAACATTTTTCCACTCACTGACAAAAAGAAAATAAAACAAAGGGTGCAAATTGCTGACTGCCTTTTCTGCACTACAAACTGAGGATGACTTTTAAGTAAACAGTTGTGGAATAATCTGGGAAACTAATATAAAACTTTGAGGAATGCTTAAGAAAGAACGTATTTGTTTTCCAGAACTAAAATGACTGAAAACTAGAGAGATATTGTGGAATAAGAGCTTTTCGGTTAGGCTACTTGTTCTGTCCTTCCACCCAATTTGCTCATGAAATAATGTTTTCAAAGAATGTGAAGGGAAATATGAGTATATTATCAGGAATATAGGCCCTTGGAAAGTTTGTGTACTCTGTAAACAATACTTTAGGATCGAGAACAGAGGGGGAGGGAGAAGGAATTGGAGGGGGAAGGTGGCAGAGAGAAGTGCTGCTGTTATTCCCTGGGGCTCAGGGGATTCCTTGATTCTGTGCGGTATCCCTTTGAAAAATTTTCCTACTGTCTGATTTTCCATCTCCATGCTTTAAACTTGCATTGTCTTGCTAACCGGTCTGTCTCTGCCTCGCCCTTCTCACAGTTATTGGGATATCTGTCCCTGTCTGTCTGTCTGTCTGTCTCTCTCTCATTGATCATTGACCTCCCTCCCTCCTTTACTTCCTTCATACCTGACTGTCTTAATACCTGTATGCTTACTTTTTATTGAAGTGTGGTATATACATTATAAAGGACACAAATTTAATCAATTCTGTCAGTTCATGAATTTTTACAGTTACGTATAACCTTTAACTTCCACTCGATGCCTGCGGTAGTGTTGATTCTAATTAGAATATTTTACAAACATTTATGATAAAATTTACTGTATAGAATATATGGAAGGTTTGCTATGTACTCAGTATTAAACTAAGAACTGTTTAAGCTAGATAGATTATTAATTGTAAATAAATTGCAATTTGTAGAGAAATGGAATGCATCAACAATACAGTATTTAGGTATAAAACTGGGAAATCCTACAACTCATTGCTAACTCCATCTGTACTCAGTTCTTACTTGTCTCTCCATGTCAAAACATATCCCAATAGGGAAATGGAGACTCAGATTGCTGATTCTGATGGATTAAGGACCTCTCAACATGGCATATGGGGTTGCACCTTTCTTTTGTACTTTGCTAATCATTAGTAAACCCTGGTTCTGGATAAGATTAAAAATTTGTGACTCAGTCTGAAAAATGAAACATTTTAAAACTAGTGAACAAGAAAGCTTGTTTTTCAGACCCACATACATAATGTCTAAGGTATTCATTGAAAGGACTAGGAGGGGAAAATAGACATAATGAGAATTTGATATCCAGATTGTTGTCAACTCATGCATGATTTGAAGTGGCTAAAGCTTTGTGACAGATCATAGGGCACACATCCTACTGATGAAATTTGATGAGATAAAGTCAAAGTAGTGAGATTAATAAGTCAGTAGACAGGGATATGATCCCTTTCTGGTATGTATATACATTTGGTGACTGAAGTGTCTTAAGGTTTGAGGGGTTGACAGAGGGAGTGTAAAAATCATTTTGAATTGATTTTTTTCTAGTATTTTTTAATGTTCCAAGGAATTTTATTTTATTTTATTTTATTTTTTATATGAAATTTATTGTCAAATTGGTTTCCATACAACACCCAGTGCTCATCCCAACAGGTGCCCTCCTCAATGCCCATCACCCACCCTCCCCTCCCTCCCACCCCCCCATCAACCCTCAGTTTATTCTCAGTTTTTGAGGTATATTTTACATACAACATTGTGTAAGTTTAAAGTATGCAACCTGATGATTTGATACACATGTATATTACAAATTGAATACCACAGTAAAGTTAGTTAATATATCCATCACTTCACAAAATTATACATTTTCGTTTGTGTAGTGAGAATATTTAATATTCTCTTAGCTACTTTTGATCATATAATGCAGTATTATTAACTATAGTTACTATGCCGAATGTTAGATCTCCAGACACACACATCTTATAACTGGAGGATGGTACCTTTTGACCAACATTTCCCCAGTTTGCCCATACCCTAGTTCTTGGCAACCACCATTCTACTCTGTTTCAATGAGTTTGGCCTTTTTTAGATTTCACTTATATGAAAGTTCATATAATGTTTCTTTTTGTCTGACTTATTTCATACTTATTGTCAGGACTGTCATCCATATTGTCACCCATAATTTGCAGAATTTACTTATTTTTTAATGGCTGATTAGTATTCCATAGCATGTATGTATTCATTGTCTTTATCCACTCATCCCTCGATGGACATTTACATAGTTTTCATGTCTTAGTTATTCTGAATAATGCTTCAATGCACATTGGGGAACAAATATCTCTTTGAGATAGTGATTTAATTTCCTTTGACTATATACCAAGAATTGGGATTGCTGGAGCATCCTTTTTTTCCCATAGTGACACAAGTTTACATTCCCACCAACAGTTCACTAGAGTTCCCTTTTCACAAACTTCCCAATACTTGTTATCTCTCTTTTTTTTAATAATAATTGTTAACAACAAGTGTGAGATATTATTTTGGTTTTGATTTGCATTTCCCTGGTGATAAGTGATGCTGATTTTTGAGGAAGTGGCTATGATACTCAAGAAATTCAGATGCCTGTGGATTACATTGTGTATGGAAGATCCATTTAATGCTCTGTTATCTCATTGTTGAATGACATTTGCAATGAAAGGTACATCATTATCAGATTGAGAATGGTCCAGAAAGCTCAATATATGATATCGTTCAGTTTCAAGGGCTATGATTGTCCAGAGTTGGCTGATGGAACTTGGACAGCAACAATACTAAAAGTGTTGAGAAATCACCAATAACCTGGAGAGAGAAAGAGATCAGAGGTCTGATTTAGTCAGTCTGCCAAGAGTGCATAATACAGTGTGATTTCTGTTATCAAGAAAACTGGCTCAGCTTTTGGCAAGATTTACAAGTCTGACATACAATTGGAACTTTTTTATCAGAAACGTAGAGCTCTTTACTCTGTGCTTGGTCTTGGATGGTTGACTGTTGCTATGTTTGGTGTGATTATGCAGAGAACCATGTATCGGTTGCTAGTATACTGGAAAATGTAGGTTCAGTCAGCAGCTTGATTCTTTTCAGTCTCATCAGAGTATGAGCCTTTACCATGGATCTACAAGGGTGACCCTCACCATCTGATCTGCATCCATGCTTTGTTTGCATAGTATGAAGCCAAACAGCCTTGACTTTGACATTCAGTGGTTTTCCAAGTGGCAGGCTATACAGACAGGTTATTGGCTATAACCCAAGGTCTGTAAAAACATATCAAATCTATCAAGGAAAGTATTGAAGAAAACTGAGACAATATCCTTGATTTCTGCACAAGGAGTGGAATGACCAACCACCTGTTTTCAGTTGTACGTGTCTGCCACTGAGATTAAAAATGAGCAGCATCCCAGTGTGCACCATTGGATTTCAACTTAGTTAATCATCAGTGAACAAATCCCAATTATTTAGAGGAACATCTATGAATTGAGAGCCTCATTTATTCAGTATATTTGTTTAGACATTTGAGTTGGAGAAGGATCATACTTCACTCTAAGGAACAGTGACCACTTTTTTATGTAAAGCCAAAGGTACCACTGGGACCAGGTTGCCTGCATTCTTTTCCATTTGACATTCACATTTGACAAGTGAAACTTCTGGGCCCTTACCACTTTTTAGCCATCGAGTTGGATTTGACCCCATCACAACATTGGACTGTCAGATTGGGGAATCATATGCTATTTATGGGTCAGATGTTCAGTTTAAACACAAGTCCAGTATAAGTCATCACTTCTTTTCCAAAGGGTATATCAAACCTGCCACTTTCCCATTCTGTGTGTAAGAAGCTTGGAATTTTCCACTGCATGCTGACAAATGAAATGCTGAACACACTGAAATATCAAAAAATTTTCTATGATCCACAAAAAAGGTGAGGAAATAGGGCAAATCACTGCTCTCAAGATAGAGTTAGATAGGCTAATACAGGGAATCATTGCTTACTTTAGTAGATTCACAAGTAGAAACCACTGTGGGAATCACTTTTGGGTAGAAATATCTGAACTGTTATTGATAAATTGCTGGAAGCTCAGTGTGGACAAGTCTGAGACTTAAAAAATCCAGGGGGACCCAGTCATAAAGGTTGCTCCAGCGATATTGTAAGATCCACCTCCAGGAGCTTGAGCAGGTTCTCAGAGTAAATATTGGAGGGAAAAAAAATGATATCTTGTTTCCAGTGAGGGTTGGGGAGTGGGAATAGGTGGAAAGGGACCATTTTGAAAAATGCCAGATCATGCTTTAACAAGGCCTACCCTCAGGAGAAACTGGTTAACCAGAGCCTAATGCTCTGGAGTTTTATCAGAGCCTAACTGACTTGGAGGAAGGGAAATGCCTTCCTAGTCAGCACTAGTTTTCCTTGTAGGGGAAGGGAAAACACACAACTCCAAAAGGGTGTTTGGTAGCAGTATGAGGAAAGCTCAGTACTCTTAAGGGTTGACTCGAGATAGAAGAGTCCTCCCTTTGCCAGCCACTTGAAGTGGGCATAATTCATTTCCTGGAGCATGTAGTTCAAAAGTGTCATTGGGTTGTCTGCCTCAAAAGTAGAGATTAAGCCACAGCTTTTTTCAGCATTTTCCAATATACATCAATTTGTTGTGATTTGAGCCTCCCAAAAAGAATACTAATTTGTGGGTCAAGTAGAATGTTCATGTGTAAAAACTTAACAATGCAAAGGTCTGTTTTTATATATCCACTTAGTATCTTACAAGTATAAAATAAAAGGTTCTTTAGGAACCCTGAGAAAATGTTATCTTTTCTCCTTTAAATACATGGAGAAGTGCTAATATGACAACATTAAAATGTTTCATCAATCAATATCTACTTAATTGTCAACTACCAATGTTTTATCCCTTTGTTAACACATAAGTATATAATATAAAGACCATTATTGTATGTAATTCTCTTGATGACAGTGGATTGTATTACACCTTTTCCAATTATGCAGTGGAGTGAGATGACAAAGTCACAATGAAAAAGGTTTAAAGAATTTTTTTCTGATAATTTGGATAATTTGTTCAAAGCATGTTGTATCTTAACTATTATCTTCTTTCTCCCTGGCATACCCAACCTTCTGCCTAGTACAGAATAGGCTCCCAAGAAATATTTATTGAATTCAGTAGTTAAAAGAGGAAGGTATAGGAAATAATAGAAACTTCTTAGCAATATTTATGATCTTTTAAATTTATTTGCAGTAATTTTCATAATAATATCACCAACAAATTGTCTTATTTCTGTCCCTCTACTGGATATATGAGAAGTGGAAAGAAGTAACAGATGGGTTTCCCAGTTTTTACATGAAAACCAGAGGGCTGTGTAAAGCTTGTAAGACATCACTTTTCCTCTGGTGTTTTCATACACTGAAGGAAACTAGTTGGGGCATCAACACATTTGATTCATCTCCAGAAGAAACAAACTTCTCACAAAGGAAGGTGTCAAAATGGATCAGAATCAGTAACAACTGCCAAGCACTCAGAGCCTGCTCTAGCATGTCAGTCACAGGGACACTAGAAGAAAAAAAGTAATGTCATTGGGCTTTGGAGACACACTGCAAAAAAACTTGGGGAAAAGTGAACTCATTTCTATATTTTAATGCATTTTAAATGAAAAATAATATTTCTAGGTTTAGCTCGATAAATATATCATATTATTTGCTCTACTACATTGAATTTGTAAATGGTCTTTCATAAGTTGTGTTCCACATGTGCCTCTTAGTTTTTGATCATCTATATAAAGGTCACTGTGATGAGGAAAATGCTCTACACGTTATGACCCTTAATAACAGTATGCTTAATGGACTGTTATCAAACTGAGGACCATTGTCACCTGGAAAAGCAAGAAGAGAAGGTGACTTGGTATGGGGGGGGGGGAAGAAGGGTAGATAGTGGGGTCAAAGATATACTTTACTTAATTGATATATTTGTTTCATATATCTTCAGAATAATAACCTCATATGCCTATGAAATCAACTTCATTTCTCCATCTTCCAAATGCATGACATATGTTTACAGGGCCTAAAATTAGATAGAAATTTTAAATAAAATTGTATAGGAAACATTATCATTTTGCATTCATTAAAACATCATATCTGCTAGGTGTTTTACATATATTATTTTTTCTCTTCACAATAGTCATAAAAGATACAGAAAATAAAGTAGAGGTTAAATAAGTAAAACATTTTGATAGCAAATGGTAGTTCGGGGAATCAAACACGTGTTTACCTTTAACTAAAGTTCATATAACCTCAGTTATATGACATTGTTTTACAAGCAATATACTTCTATTTTATCCATAATAAGTGTCTTGGTATACATATTCCAGGTTATCCTTTCCTTTTATTATTTTATTATGGCCTCAGAATATCTATCAATTATTTTCTACTATTTACAGACATGTAACTTAAGTTAATGACTCTGTTGCATTAAGTATTTAATAACCACGTCTTATCTATTCTGAATTATTTTTCTCTTTCTGCTTTATATCTTTCTTCTTGAACATTATCACTACTATAGATTGAATATCCCTAAAATTCCTATCTTGAAACCTCACACCCTCTGTGATAGTATTAGGAGGTGGGACTTTGGAAGGTGCTTAGGTCATGAGGGTAGAGCCCTCAAGAATGTGATTAGTGCTTTTACAAAAGACATCCCGTAGAGCTCGTTAGCTCATTCTGTCATGTAAGGTTATAATGAAAAGACACCTGTCTAGGAAGTGAGCTCTCACCAGACACATCATCTTTTGGTGCCTTGAAAGTACTTCCCAGCCTGTAGAACTGTGAAAATTAAATTTCTGTTGCTTGTAAGACACCTAATCTGAGATATTTTGTTATAGCAGCCTGAATGAACTAAGACTAAAGCTACTCACCCATAAAGGTCTAGAACTAGGCTCACTTCCTTCATGAAAATGGAGTCATCACTGTTTAATCTAGTCCTCTCCAGTATTTCATTCACAATCTTGCATGAACACACTTGAAGAAAGAAAAAAACTTCATTAACAAATGAGAAATTATCCTAATCCTATTTTTCATGATTTCTCCACACTTAATACTTTTTGTCTATAATCCCTTCTGTGCTATTGTTCATTCATAAATTTACAATCTTTGAGTAGCTACCATATATCAGAAAGTGTTCTAGACATTGGGCTGGAGATGTAACATTTAAGAAAACAGAATAAATCTCACCTCCATGACACATCCATTCTAGTGGAAGAAAAACAGATTTAGATATAGAATATATTAGATAGTGATATATTCTATATAGAAAAATAGAAAAGGAAAAAATGGGATAAGATAATGATCATAGCACTTACCCCATTATATAATTTTTTTTTGTTCTGTTACCTGATAAATTTTTAAACTGAAATTTTTTAAGCAGCTACTACATGTGTTTTCCTTCTTTGATTATCTGTGAATTTATTATTTCCCTATTGCTGTTGTAACAAACTAACACAAGTTGATTTTTTTTAACACAAATTACCTTTAGGCAGCACAGTTCAGAAGTCCAAAATGGATCCAGAGGTCTGTGTCTTTTCTGAACACTCTAGGGCATAATCTATTTCCTTGTTTTTTCAGCTTGTAAATGCTGTCTACATTTCTTGGCTCTTAACCCTTTCTTTCATCTTCAGAGACAGAAGTACAGCATCTTCAGCTTTTTCTGTCTGATTCTGACTCTTATGCCTTCCTTTTATAAAGACTCTTGTGATTACATTGGGCCCACTGGATAATCCAGGATAATCTTTTGATGTCAAGATTCTTTTATCACATCTGCAAAGTTGCTTTTGCCATTCAAGGTTACATATTCAAAGGTTTTGTGGATTAGGACATGGACATCTTTGGGGTGCTATTATTTTATTCACCACAGTCTTATATATAAGTATAAATATACATATACATGTGAATATAAGTATATATGACATGTAAATATGTTTCTTGTATATGAGCATTTACATATATATATATGTATGTGGATATAGAATAAGTAGGGTGATGATTTTTTCAAAAATAGAAAGTAAGCTTTTAGAAAATAGGGACGTATAAGAAATGGGCAGAAGCCATGAATAGATATTTTCCCAAAGAATACATCTATAGATGGCTAACAGACATGTAAAAAAGATGCTCAACATCGTTCATTATTGGGGAAATAAAATCAAAACCACAGTTACATACCACCTCACACATGTCAGAGCAGCTAAAAGTAAACATAAGAAACAACAGATGTTGGTGAGGATGAAGATAAAGGGGGACCCTCTTACACTGTTGGTGGGAATGCAAACTGGTACAGCAACTCTGGAAAACAGTAGGGAGGTTCCTCAAAAAGTTTAAAATATAACTATCCTGTGACTCAGCATTGCACTACTAGATATTTACCCAACGGATGCAAAAATACTTATTTGAAGGGGCACGTGGACCCCAATATAGTGGGATTATCAGGAATAGCCAAATTATGGAAAGAACCTCAATGTCCATCAACTGATGAATAGATAAAGAAAAGATGGTATGTGTGTGTCTGTACACACACACACATACACACACACACACACACACACACACACACACACACAATAGAATATTACTCAGCCATCAAAAAGAATGAAATCTTGCCATTCCACAACATGGATGGAACTGGAGTGTATTATGCTAAAGTGATATAAGTCAGTCAAAGACAGATACCATGTGATTTTACTCAGATGTGGAATTTAAGAAACAGATGAACGTAGGGAAGGGGGAAAATAAAGAGAGGGAGACAAACCATAAGAGACTCTTATAACTGTAGAGAACAAACAGGATTGCTGGAGGGGTGGGTAGGTGGGGGATGGGCTAAATGGGTGGTGGGTATTGACGAGGGCACTTGTTGTGATGAGCACTGGGTGTTCTATTGTAAGTGATGATCACTAAATTCTCCTGAAACAGATATTAAATTATATATTAACTAGAATTTATATAAAAACTTTTTAAAAATCAATCAATCTAAGGGGGAAAAAAAGAAAATAGAGACATTTTTGGAAAGAGCATGCAATTTGGATTTAAGAATCCTGGGACCAAACACTTAAAAGTGTGTGGCTTTGGCAAACCTTTCAACTCATCTGTAGATACATACTCAAAGACATGTTACAAGGCTCAAGAGAGAACGTATATAAACATGTATTTTATATGCTTAAATGCACTTTTCCTCTCATCCACTGACCTCTCTAATTACAGCTACCCTAAAAGGAAGTGAAATAACATGACAATAATAGAATATCCTTCAGAGATAAAATAGGCCCTGGAGTAGTTTAAAAAATCCTGGCTTTGAATACTGGAATAGGAATACTAAATACTTTGGGAGAAAAGATTTCT
Organism: Prionailurus viverrinus; assembly: GCF_022837055.1. Classification (NCBI taxonomy): domain Eukaryota; kingdom Metazoa; phylum Chordata; class Mammalia; order Carnivora; family Felidae; genus Prionailurus; species Prionailurus viverrinus. The sequence goes on from NC_062561.1 coordinate 39,276,988, forward strand.
ACTGTGGAAAAGACTGATCTGGACATGTATTCCAGATCCACCAATTTTGCTTTGGAAACCTGAGCATGTTGCCTAAATGACCTGTACCACAGATTCTTTACCTATGTGTCCACCTATTTATCTATCTATATACCTACCTACATTTATTGGGGAGAACGATCAAGTCTAGGATTGTTAAAATAATTAATTAGCATTATACTAGATGTTCTGATGTATTGAGGATGGTTAGTACTAATAGCTAATGCTTTTGTAATGCTTAATGTGTGCCTAATCATTTGAGCATTTTTATATATTATTAGCTTATTTAATTCCCCAAACAACTTTGAAATAGGAAACATCTATTCAATATTTTATAAACAAAGAAAACAGCCACAGACAGATTAAGGCCATGGTCATGCAGTTAATAAGCAAAAGAGATAGGATATGAATCTCTAGATCAGGCTCCAAAATCTATGTCTAACCACTGGCTTATACATTTTAGTTCTCTTTTACTTCCCTCCTAAACTAATAAGTAATTTGACATTATATTCAGCCATTGGTTCTTTATCTGTGTACTAATACATAACACTTTTCTTCCTTGTCTAACAAATAAATTTGTCGTAAGAATAAATGTGGGGCAGAAGTAACATTAATAAGCCACCCTATATTCTTGGCACCTTATTAGATTCTTTTACAGATTAGTAAGCAAACTTAGAGGACCAGTGATTATCAAGTCACACATCTATCTACTGAGGGACATGAGAGATTCTAAAGTCCAAACCATTTCTACCAAAGTATCTGGGCCTCATGAAATAAAACAAGATATTATATAATATGAAGTATAAGCATGACATATTTTTTAAAATATATAAGGAAGAAGGAAACAAAACTCCCTAGAAATGATACTGCACCTGTTTTGACCCACATAGGAGCTGGCAAACTTTTTCTGTAAAGGGACAGAGAGTAAATATTTTCAGCTTTGTAGGCTATGTAGTCTCTTGAAATTTCTCACTTCTGTTGTAGTGAAAAAGCAGTCATAGATAATACATAAATGAATGAGCAGAGCTGTGTTTTAATAAAACTTTATTTCACAAACAGATGGTGAGCCTGATTTGGCTCATGGTATCATTTGCCGGTGTAGGTAAATACCTCAAATTTAAATCTGTGAAGAAGGCAATATATATTAAAACAGCAAACTAAAAATGTTCTCTTGGTCTAAAAGGAGTATTTCTTAAATAATAATGCTAATGATAGTTTTTGCATTACACATTCTACTTGTCTTAAGGACTTATGTAAATCATATAAGATCTTTCTGAAGTAGGTATATTTTATAGGTAAGAGGCTAAGCAAAATTTCTAGAGATCCACATCTAATCAGCAGTGAGGCTGAGGTCTGAACCTAGTCGGTCACCCCAGCTCTGTCATCTTGACTTTTACACATTATCCTCTCTCTACTAGATCCATTGACCTTTTAACTTCTATAAGTAAGGTTGGTTAAACTTTAATCTTAACACCACAGACATTGACTGAGGTTGAATAACTTAATCTTCTCTTCATGCCAGTGCTTCATTTTAATAAAAAAATAAATAAATTATTACATATATGGAAGTGTTGGTTTTCATGTAGAAGGATCAACAGTCAATAAAACTCCTATCACCAAATAGTGATCATTTTATCTGAAACTATATTTATTGACCAAAATTTTAGTTTTAATTGATGTTACCAGCATTATAAATGTATAAAAGAGACAGAACCATATTTACTTACTAACTTAACATTATTAAGTTGAATCCTATAAGATTTTGGATATTTAGATTTTGTAGGCTCAACACCTAGATCAGTGTCCATTCTTTACTGTTTTATGCAGTGGTGTAATCATGAATCATATTTACCTGTAAAATAGAAATAAATTAATCATTTGATCTTTGCAAATAATTTTTGCATCTTCAAGTGAAGGTTGGTTTGTACCAGTTTACATTTAAAATGATAAGTGATGTTAATATTATTAAGATGGTAATGACAAGAAAATGTCAACTGTTAATAAAATATTTTATATGTACATAGATGTTTGAAAGTTACCAAATTTAGTATGATTCTTAATATTATAAACTATATATTGGCATATGTTGGAATGTTTCCTTACTAGAAACAAGAACAATTCATGTGTATATTTTAAAGGTTTTTATAAGTGATATTCAGATTTTTAAGTTACATTTTAAGGAGACTACATAAAAATGTTTTCAATATAATACCAGTGTCGATACTACATTAAATTGGAAAGCTGTATAAAATTGTAAGATATTTGAGTATATATACTGAGAAAAGAACAATATTTTATTTCAACTCTCATTACAATAAGTTACTAAAAATGAAATGATGTTGCATTCTCATTTAATTTCAACAAATTATGTGATGTAAATTTAGAAAAAAAATTATTTCTCACATTACTCAGTATTTTTTAAATAGATGTTAATTGTACTGTTATGTTAAAAAGCTCAACACATTATGCTAGGAAAGCTTGGGGGAAAAAATCCAATAAGCTCCCTTCAGTCTAAATCACCATCAAGGGAACAGAAACAAGTATGTGTCAGTATGCTCAGTATTGTAGCCCAGGGGGACATAACACTTGCTATGTGTGGGGAAGAAACAGCAGGACTTTTCAGTAAAAAGGAGACAGGGAAAACTTGTGATCACAAAACAGAAAAGCATATTGCTGATAAGACATAAGTGTTAGAGGCTTTCTACAACCTCAAGCTGTGCTTCTCCCAACAAAAATCTCATACTAATTTACACAAGGCAATTTTAGTTGCACAGCTAGAAAGAACTATGAAAAATGAAATTAGTTGTTCTTTTAGTAGGGATGATTCATTGCAAACTTTGAAAGTGCTTTTCTCTTTTGGATTCTGTTAAAACAGCTGACACTAGAATTGCCTTATAAAATTGTTCATTTTAAAGAAGGGAGAATAGTGCTTTTAAAAATACATTTGAATGTATTCTTACTCTTTTCCATGAGAATTTTCATGAAATTTGTATACTTGGATGAAAGCAAGATTAAACCACACTTACAATGTTGCTTAAAACCTGCAGGTTTAGCCTTGCTCTAATGAAAGATGCACCATCACCTGTGCAAAGACCATTATCCATCATTTATTCCAGAAGTGCAGTATAGACAGGAGGGGTTGTGAAGGAAGTGGAGTGTAAACAGAGTATCCTGTCCAAATCCTGTCTTGGCTTGACTTCTTATTTTTCTATTGTTTCCCAACCCAGAATATATAGATCTGTCACATTGACATGGAAAGAGAAAGGGATACTCTTTTTTTTCAAAGTCTGTGGTGTTTGTGACATCATGAATTTAAATTAAAAAGGAAAAAAGTGGAATCAAACCAGTTGAGTTGAAATGATTCTGTGGACTGTAATATGGAGTGTTTCTGAATAATTATTTTCTGGAAGTGATTCATGATTGGTCATGGTAGCCTGACAAGACTTTATTTGTGGCTCATCATAATTCCAGTTAGGCTCATTTTTTTCAGGACCAGAAAACTCAGAGAGAAGTAGTGTCTTAGGAAGTGAGAAAAATGAATTTTCTAGGATTGAGTGAGTTCACAAAAGAAATCAAAGGGATTCTGGCTTTCATTTGTTCATTTTACTTTGTCTAAGTTGTATTCATTATCTTTCTATCAGAGTTACGGTCGCACAGGATTTTTAGAGTGAAGCTAGTGCACTCACTGTTTCTGTGCACTAACCATTTGTCACCCATGTAGAGAATATCTGGATGAGATTCTTACAACAACTACTAATAATATATAACGTTCACTTTGTACTATATTCCAGGAACTACGGTCTGCCTTTGCATATATATCATGTCCCATTTAATTATTTGAAATCTGTATACTTTAGCTTTAATTATGACCTTTTTTACAGATGACATTGAGACTCAGACATTTTAACAAAATCATCTAAATCCTCAGAGATAATTAGTGGTTAGTCCATGACTAAGACACTCTACTTACTGAATTTAACATCCATTTCTGGAAACCAAATGTGTATATATGTAGTCTCTCATCTCCATATTTCCTAGCTGGTTTTACTCTCATTTATTTATTACTGTTAGGAAATTCTGTTCAGGAGGCTAAGGGTAATATCTACAAATGAAACCTTAAGTTAGGCATTCAGTGATCAAAACCTGCACATAGAGATCAGATCTCTAGTCTTTAGTCTCTGACACAGATGTCTGTAATGTCACTTGGGTTAACCTAACTTGTTTGCTTTAAGTGCTCACTCATTTAGCCACCTGAAGAAAATTTCAGATAATCTATAAAGCTCCTTTTCTATGAAGTATTGGAACTATACAAAGCTTATGGTTATTTAAATCACTTTCAAGTAAATACTTTTCCTTCTTTCTTTGATCATGTACAGATAATACGATTATAAATTTTAAGATACTTTTTTTCAAAGGAGTATACTCTGTCTCTATGGGTAGAACTACTTTCATTGGTAAAATAATTTGAAAAAGTAAAGAAAGATTGAAAGAAAGACTGAAGGAAGGAAATCCTAAAATAGTCACAAAACAATCAATAAAATAATTAAATTTTTTCTTTACCATAGTTAAGCCATTCCCACCATATCTATATCTATCTGTCTACATACACACACACACACACTCACACACACATTTAGTCTTTGAAATGTCATTAGATCCTTGGATAATGCCTGAAAAAATAAATTTTCTAAGATATATTCTTCACACTATTAATAGAATGAATATTTTGTGGCTTTTCAGTAGAGACCATTTTCTTGTGAATCGTAAATTATAATACTAAAATAGAAGTAGTAAGTATTGCATAATGAATAAGAAAAGTTGCTCTGGAGTAAAAATATCTTTTAATGTGGCCTTTAGAACTCACCAGTCATGAGAACTTAGTCTCACAATCTCACCTCTGCATTTCAACTTCCTTCATGATAAAATGTGCATTATTTAAATGTAAGCCTCATTGAATTGTAATTAAATTAGATAATGCATAGAAGTGTTAGGTACAGTGCCCAAATGTGTCAAGCACTCAACAAAAGGTAATTATTGTTATTAATATTAACAAACATTTTGATCTTAAAAAATATATATCAGAATATGCTGGATTTCACTGTTGTCAGATGGCATTGTTGACTTCTCATTCTTATTTAAGCCATTTTGATATTTGTGACACCACCATTATTTGGCTATCTCCTCCTAGCTGGCTTTCAATCTATAAGCACCAGTATGGACATAAAAATTGCTAAAATATTAAAACACATCCCTTTTTAGGAATAGTACAATAATATTTGATATAGTGCATGATACAATAAGATGGTAAGTTATATTAATAATTTAAATTAGAAAATAAAATTATTAATTCACACCAATTTCCATAGGATTGAATGTCAGTCACCGATAAATTGTTCCCTTTTGTTGCATGATTTAGTTAATAATAGAGAAAATGTCTGGATCCCTGGTTGGCTCAGTCGGTTAAGTGTCCGACTCTTGATTTCAGCTCAGGGCATGATCTCATGGTTTGAGTTTGAGCCCCACATAGGGCTCTGTGCTAACAACATGAAGCTTGCTTGGGATTCTCTCTCTCTCTCTCCCTCTCTCTGCTCTTCCCCACTCTTTCACTCTCTCTCTAAATAAATAATTTTTTAAATAAAAAATAGAGAAAGTGTATATAAAAAAATTTCAGCTAGTATCATAATGGCTAGAACGTCCTAGGTAACAGTCCAAACAGTGAACAAACTTTGTGCTTCCTCTTATTTCTTTCTCTTTCTTTCTCTCTCTTCCCTCATTCTCTTTTTCCCTAATTCTTTCCTCCCTCTCTACCTCCTTCTCATCCTTCCCTCCTTCCCTTCCCTTCCCCACTTTTAATTGCTAAGGCGAATGTGCAGTTACTTTGGTTGAAAAGTCCTGTTGGCATTTGCTAATTCTGAGTAAATATCATGTGTCTGGGGAAACCTTTACATAAAATAGCCACACGTGTGTTGGAAAAAGCAGAGATTGTGGGGTGGGAGATATTGCAACACATATCCACATAAAAATAACAGAATGATATAGCTTAGGATTTGGTCGCCTGGAAGTTAAAAGACAACCTCACATAAAGGTGACAGTGCATTACAGTGGTGGAAATAAATCTTTTCAATAATTAGTCTTAATTAATAAGATATGGAGAAACATGGAGAAAGACAATATTCATCTTAGCACAAATATACACAAAAATTAATTTCAATTGATTGGAGATTTAAGTCCTAATGATGAAATAATAAGTATTTAGAGGAACAGATGGGGAAAAATAATTTTGTCAACTTAAAATGGGCAAAGGACACTTAAACATGATAAAACATATTGAGGGTTGATGGGGATAGAGATGAACTGTGACACTCATACATAGCTGGTTGGTTTGTAAATTGATAACAGGTTTGGAAAACTCTCAGTAGCTACCATAGGTGAATATATATGTATCCTTTGATCCTATTTAATTTGGCTTCAGTCTCCCGTTGTTCCATCTGCTAAAAATCTTCTGTTTTAGTCCTACCAAATCCTTTTCATTTTTCTAACCTTCTAATGTCATAGTCTTGAGATGGACTTTTCTTCTGTATTTTTAATTGCTCCCAGAGTGATATAAGTTTAGTCTTACGAAGGTAAAATTTGATATATATGATAACATCACACACATTTATGTTCCTTGCCATTATGTGTTCTTTAAACTACAGACAGTTACTGGAATTTTAAGATAGTGAGGCCTGTAAACATACCTTCATTCAGGAGAGTCCTACTTTATTATGCTGGTGTAATTACTAAGTTAATGTGACCAGACCTAAACTTTTTATTACCCTACACAAATGGCCTCCTTCTCAAGGATTCCTTGTTTTAAAAAAATCAACTCTATTAATCTTGTAAGTCAGAACCTAACATTTGGCTTCTCACTCTCTCAACAACTTCACATCTAATAGACCTGGAAATCCTGTTGATGGCATCAATAAAATACTGAACATGACCATTACTCTCCATATTCACTTCTAACACTCTGGTCTAATCTACCATCCTTGTTCACCTAAAACGTGGAAATCAAACCCTACTTGATCACTCTGCTTTATCTCTTATTCTCACAGAATCTGTTTTTCATACGGAAGCCAGGGTAATTCTTTCAAAATATAAATCTGAACTCAAAATATTTTCTCATAACTCTGAATAAAATCCAGTATCCATTTCCTGACTTGGAAGTCCGTATATTTATGGCTCCTGATTTCTGCTTAAATCTCATCTCCCTGATTTTCACTTGCACTCATCTTGCCCCATCCCCACTGCTTCCTTGTAGTTCCTCAAATACTCCAAGCACTTTCCCCTTATGCTCATTGCGTTAGTTGTTCCTTTCACCTGAAAACCAGCTCCCTTGGATATTAATGTAGCTAAGTACTTCCATTCAGTCAAGGTGCTGCCCCAAATATCCCCTCTACAGGCAAGGCCTCTTCAACTACTCTTTCTAAAATCTTCTCCTATTCCTAGCTTGTGGTCCTGCACTGTTTGAATTCAAAGCAGTTATAACCACTTCACATTACTGATCATTTATTTACTCTTTATCTTCCTCACTAGGCTGTATACTTTGTGATGGCAAGAACTTTGTCTTATTTGATTAAACACTCTATCTCAAGGGCCAAACAGTAGGCATGTAGGAAATACTTAATATATAATTTTGAATGAATGAATAAGTTTAATACTCATTCATTTAAGGTATGATATGTGTATGTATGTATATGGAAACCTCCATTATATCATCACCACAATCAAGGTTTAAGAGATATCCAGTCCTTTGTAATAATTTCTACATACCTCTTTGTTTAGTGTGTGGTAAGAATAGTGAACATGAGAGAAAACTAATATGCAGTCGTATGAAGAGTCTTCATTTAAAAGTATTTCATGAGTGTATATTATTTTTTAAAGTACTGTGTTCAAGCTCTTACCCTTCAATAATAAGCATTATCCAGAAAAAGAAAGATGTTAATCAGTAATCACACACAATGGGCAATCATTAACAAATTTAAGATGTTCTAAGTTAGAGGTGTTTAAGTCATAGAAATCAGACATGATTATACTGAGGAAATGATAACTGAGCATATATACGATTGATATGTAGGAGTCATTAATGCCGAGAGGTAGAAGGGTGACTGTTCCATCTGAGACGGTAGAAACTTGAGTTGTGTTGTCACTCTTTTGCATTTCAAAAAGCTCTACGCTCTGACTGAGCTATGGAGAAATGTTCCTTGAAGGCAGATAACAGAAGAGGCAGGCACAAGTAAAGGAGAAAGCAAACAAGTACAGCTATTTGTTGGCAAGCCTGAGATTTGGTCCCAGTTTTTTTCTCATTCTAAGAATTAGCATATGGTATGATATCTGTATCTCTTCCCCACTACCTATTAGATCTTCGACGTTATGGGCTGAGCTTTGGTCATCTTCATATCTCCAACTCCAAACACAGTGTCTTGAACATATTAGGTACTCAGTGGCTATCTGTGGAGTAAAATTATGAAATGTAAGTCTCTTAAAGATCACCATTAAAATGTTTGCAACTAGTGTTTTTTGGGACCAGACCCAAACTCTAGGCCCATGGCAAGAATTGAAACGAATTTTGGAACCCAAGATAAAACCTGTGTCCTAGGTATCTGCTTTAACATTTAAGTTTTTTCCCATTTTGCTGCCCTTTGTGAACATTTAATGATGTTTCATGTCTATGAATTAAGCAGTGAACTCCAGTAAGTGAATGATGGTGATAAGATTAATGCCACCTTTATCAAAATAACCTTAGATTATATTCCTTCACCAGTAAAATTGGGTTTAATTTTATATAGCTAAGAAGGAAAGATGAATGCATCATAAATTTAACTTTATATAAACACCTCTCTCTTCATTAATTTTTCTGTGTGTGTGTCTCTGTCTCCATCTCTCTCTCTCTCTCATACCCTTAGCATTCAGAATGATACATAGCAAATTTCAGACATTCGAGAAATATAATGATTTCGTTTCATTATGAAAATCTACTTTTCTCATACATTTTATATAATAATAGATATAATGTATTTCCAAATAATAATATAAAAGACTACCACTCAGCAGTATCTAAAGTGACTGTCCACTTCACATGCTTATTTTAATTCCTTCACTGAACAAATCAACATGGCACTCAGTTCATCCCATCTAATTTTCTTAGTGCCAGCCTCCTACAAGTTAATCTAAGAATAACAATAATGCACCAACAGGAGACAGTATTCATTTTATTTTCGTCTAAGGAGTAATCCTTATTGTTATCCACAAAGTAGAGACTGTGTTTGTTATTAATTCATAATTTCAAAAAACAGTTTGAAAAATCTGCATTTTTTGGCATAAATTATTTTGAAATAATTGGGCATGAAAAATTAATTTTGTTACCTAATTTTGAATAAGTTAATTTTACTAGGGTCTTTTACAAAGGTCATTCTCTCTATTCTAGGCATCATTCCATCATCCCATATATATTTAATATATTTAAATTTTTGTTAGTTTCGTCTTTACCAGCTAAGCAGTCTGATGCATGAAAAAAGAAAAGACCAAAATAAAAGAAGCATTCTTTTTTTTGATAACTTACATTTTAATTATATTTTTTCCCAAATTAGATTTTTCTCTTGGCTTTGATTACCAATAGATTATCAGGGTGCATATACTGTACCTTTTTAGTCACATTCAAGTAGATACTTATTCATTAAGGCTCTGTGTATATAGATAACCTTGATTAAATAGGAATCTAATATCCCTGCCTATATAATGTTCATGGGTTCAGCAAAACAACATATGGCTTAAATATACCCAGTGATTCTCTACCAGAATCAAACTAATATTGAATAGGATGATCTTAAATGAGCATAGTTTATATAAAGCCCATATATGATAAAAATAATTTGCTGACATGAGTTTTTGGTGTAACATTGAATTAGTACTGATGTGGAAATGTTTTATAAAAACAAAAAATAAACTTAGATTGTAGTCATTTGATTAGACGTTTACTTAAAAAGATAATAAATAGTTAAAGTTAAATATTGAGGTTGTTTAAAAATGGCCACGAATTCTTTGCTGATTCTTCCATCAATTGGTAGCATACATTTCCCTTTCCTTGGATCTGATCTTTTCCTCTGATTAATGCAATGAAATGACACTGGGAGATTTCTGAGCCTCAATGTTAAGGAAACTTGCAGCTTTCTCTGTTGTTATTTTGGAACTTTGAGAATATTATGCTGTGATGAAGCTCCAGAATGAAGGAACACATGGGGAAAGAGACTCGGTCATTCTAGCTAAGGCTTCAAACACTTGACCATGAGTGAAACCGTCTTAGACATTGAACTCCAGTCAAGCTGCATGCTAACCCTAGAGGAAGGAGTCCAGGCAAGGTCACCAGAGAAGCAGCCGACCCACAAAATTATGGGAAATTATTAATCTGTATCATTTTAAGTCACTGGTTTTGGAGACATTTGTAAGACAGTAGTAGATATTTTAAACAGTTCATGTATATGCAGGATGGTGTGATAAAGTGAACACCAAGTGACATAGGAGAAAACTTAAGGTATTAGGAAGGAGGAAAATTTCAAAAAGAACTGTTAAAGAATATATAATTAAGCAGAGAGCTTTAAAGGGATTAAAAATTTCATTAGAAATGGAGTCATATTGTTGCTTCTTTACTCTCTACTTTCATTCTTTAAACTTCATTTTACTCTTGTGCTCAGGTTCAGACACTGTGGTATTACTTTTTTCTTCTTCCTATTTTGCATTCTTAAAGACCTGTTAAAAATTGAATTTTGCTAGGTAAAACGTGTGACCTGAGTGATAATGGGAACATTTTATTTTCACATCCAGTCTATCAAGTGTTGCCTTTTTCTCTTTTATTACTTTTAGATTTGTCTCATTAGGTTAATAAACAAAATAAAGAAAATGTGATTAATAAAATAAAGACAAGAACATGTAACATAGATGCATATATGTATGAATAATTTAAAAAAAAACAATTGTTTGAAAGACATTAAAAATTGTCTCAGTTAAGATTTATTCCACATGAATGTCTTTATGTGAGAAAATATTAATTTCTGTAATATGGTAATTTGTCCTATATATGTCACAATCATATTTTCTTTGTTAAATAGCCTAAGATTATGCTGCTGCTTCTGGTCAGGGGCCACACATTGAGAATTACTGTATTAGATTTTTCGAGCAACTGGAAATAAGATAGTTATAGCTATATAAAATCTGTGCAAGTAAAAAATAATCAGTGATAAAAAGCAAAATACTGCATAATAAAATTATCATAGTAATGACCAATATTTATGTAATCCATAATGCTATAAACACGTATTAAGAAAAAAATGTGATATTTGGCCATAGAAGTTTTAGAAAATGGGAATGTTGTAGTGTAAAAAACCAGTTATCACCAACTAAAAAAGAAACTAGGTATCTAGGTAAGTTTTTTTATGTAGAAAATTAATGTACATAAAAAAAAATTGTCAAGCTTTTATGTCTCAACTTTGTGCAGGGGCCAGAATAGAGTTTGAGATTAGGATGGTGTAAAGTTCTACTCTCTGTCATTAGAAGAAATTAAATCTCTTTATTTTTCAATGCTGTGCATTTAGAGATAGAGATTTATAGATATAGATAATTCTGTGTGTTTATTTCTCTAGTTTATATAGAAATATAGGTTTGTATATTTATATACATAGAGAAATTTATACATGTGTATTAAAGTCTACATATTTATAAATCTCTATCGAGAGAGATACATACATATAAACACATACACATGCACACACATTTTTACTCTATTCATTCTTTTTCTCTGGAGAACTTGTACACAACTTGTATTGATAATATTTTGGATCAGTTCTTATTTCATATATGATAAAAACTCTAAAATGCTGTAACACTCTGGAAAACATTTTGGCTTAGTAAGGAAAATTAAAAACATTCATTCCTTGGGCACCTGGGTGGCTCAGTTGGTTGAGCGTCTGACTCTTAATCTCGGCTCAGGTTTGTGGGATCTGACCTCAGTCACCAACACAAAACATACAACCAGGACACACACACACACACACACACACACACACACACACACACACACACAAACACACACACACACACACAAAGGCCTTGGAGGAGACTGTCAAGTACTTTGAAGGACAGGAAGGAATGAACACAGCTGGGTGGACTTTGGTTTGTGGGATCGAGCCCCATGTCAGGCTCAGCTCTGACAGCCAGGAGACTGCTTGGGATTCTCCCCCTCCCCCGCTCATGCGTGCGTTCTCTCTGTCTCTGTCTCTCTCTCACTCAAAATAAATAAACTGAAAAAAAATTAAAGAAAACATTCAGTCCTGATGACTTAGCAGTTCTATATATGAGGTATCTGAATATGTGGGAAAATATACTTTAACCAGTAAATAAATGTGTAAAACATAGTGTATACACATGTAATTAGGCAGAAATAATGCATCCAGTATGATTTTAGTTCATTAAAATTTGAAATAGATAAATGATAAACCAAAAGGATAGTGTGTGTTTTGGGGAGGAATGAAAAGGGTACTCATCATGAAGGAATGCTCATCCAGGAAAGGGGCCAGAGATTTCTCAAGGGTTAATATCATTCTGTGTCTTCAACTGGGCTCCATTTACCCAATTGACTTTGTATTTATAAAATTGTTCTTGTTTTTTATACACTTCTCTGAATATATTATCTAATTCTATAAAACGTTTCAATAATCTGATTTTACAATATAATTTTACTTCAAGAAAAATGTACATAAAGAGATGACAGCCACATTAAGATAGCCATATTCTTATTTTTTATCTTATTTTTTTCATTATTAATGTATTTTGTAGATCTGCTTTCAGATATTTAAATATTCCACTATTTCCAGAAGATAGAAAATGGCTAGACATTTTAAGTGTCTATGTGTTTTTCATACACATCTTTACAATGAAAAATTACTTAATTCTTCCTAATGGAAGAAATGCAATACTTAAATATCTTCAGTCTAAAGTGTTTCTATGATCTCTAAAGAGTCACTTCATCCTTAATCTAAATTATGATTTCTTCTCAGACTGTCTGTTGTACTGCGATTGCAGGTTGCCATTACAATTAGAGAATTCAGATCTCAGAAGACTATAGAAAATAACACAAAAAATTTTAATACTAGATCAGAAATAAATAACTGTTGGAATAGGAATGTTTCCAAGTGTGAGAAATTTTATCCACTGTAAATTTCTGTAGTGTGCTGCATCTCACAGTTGTGTTTGGCAGCAAGCTTCCGCAAACAAGAAAAGGATTCATCCTTGTTTCCTCTGCTGTTTCCTGTGGTTATATCTTCTGAGCCCCATGTGTTTTGTTTTTTCCGCAGAATTGTGTATAAAAGATTGTAGCAGCTGCAAAAATGGTTCATTTTAAAGTACCACAAAGAAAAGCAATTACTAGTGTACTCTGTGGGCTCCATAATACTACTGCAAAATTGTGATGTGAAGACAAATATATGAGCACAGGAACTCCAGGTTGTGAGCATATCTGTCCCATAGCTTGGATTGAATATCTTGATATGAGACCTATTGGGGAAAATAAGTGGGCAAGTGGGATAAAAGTATCTTTGAATAGTAAAGGATCTACCTAGGAAAGTATTCTAAAATACTTTCTACCTTCAGCTATAAGAACATACAAAGTACATAAGTTTCTGACCAACTGTAGACCTAAATGAAAGTCAGGTAAATACATCGTAATGGATCTTGTAACTGTAAATCTGAAAGGTTTTGATTACAGTAAATCCTCTTGAAGAAAACTTTTTTTTTTCTCCTAAATGTCACACAAAAGAAGTGTGGACTTCACACAATTGTGTGTTGGAAAGAAGAGAGTGAACTCCTTTAGACTAGGAGCATAAAAGCAATAGTGACATTTTAATACCTCTAAAGAAAATTGCCAGCTGTAATAGATTTTGTACATCGACTCTGTCAGTATACATTGCAATTTCACAGGTGTTGGATAGATACCTCTAATATGACTTGTCTCACTGCCAGTCACCCCCAGTCAGTTTGAGGAAGAAGTATTTGAGATATCCCCAAGTACTGATCTCTTCTATTTTTCAGTGCTTCATGGTATACTCAGCACAATAAAACAATTTCTCCAACTTCATTATAACAGGCAGTCTTTATGACGTAACACTGCAGGCTACACTCTTCTCTCCTCTTTTCACAAGCCCACATCACAGCTAGTAGAAACCCTCCAAAATCATGATGAGGCACTAGGGCAGGTGGCTCTGTGCCATCTCAGCAGAAGTGCTGCTTGAGATTCTTTAATAATGAATTCTAATGGGGTGGATTATTTGTTCTGCATATTTGGTTTTCCTGAGACCATAATGAGAGAACCATTGAGCAGTTTTAAAAAGTGGAATTGGCTACTGCTGCTACTGAGCCTTTTCTGTATCTTTGACTCCAGTCTTACATGCCAGTGAGGTAAGCACAAAAAGCATTAATGCTTAATAGAGTCAGTTGAATTTAGAGTAAGAACCCATGTTTTCTATTTGATAAGCCACTATTACTGCATGGGGTGGGGGAATCACAGTCAGCAATAACTTTAATCCCCAAATACTTAAAGCAACTCTTCTCTCAAAGCCAGGGATATAATTATTTTCTCATAAGCTGTGCATTCCAAGTTTCAATTTTCAGCAGCATTTCCTTTTATTTCGGAGTGCACATAGCCCTTAGATAGTTTTCATGTTAAGAATGCTGCTTTCTGGCAATGCTTCTTCTAACAGGTTTTAATCTCAAAATTAAGGATATTAAGAAATTCTTCAGTTACAAATCATAGTGCATCTGCCATACAGGGTTATCTTTAATCAACAGATTATTGAACTTCTTATGTCACTTAGGGTTTGAATTTTAAATTGTACTGCCTCTGAACTAAATTTCTTCAATATTATTGTTCATTCTTATATTACAGATAGGAAGACTGCATTGCAGTGACACCAAGTAATTTGTGCAGTTACAAACGTGTTAAGCAATATGTCCAGGATTCAGATCTAGATAATGGTGCACCAGAACCCATGTGTTTATTCATTTTGTGACAGTGCCTCCCTACCATGGCTTTGGTTTTGTGTTTTTATTAAAATTAATGTAGTTAGTGAAGTCATCCATGACATAACTATTTCAGATGTTAGCTAGAAACATATTAGTAAAGATATTATGAAAGATACTGTGTGAACTTTTGATGTCAAGAGGAAAGATTACCTGAAACAATTTTATAAAGCTTTGTTCCTACCTGAATGCTCTTTTTTTTGGTGAACATGTTAAAATAAAAGAATACAATGTATTATTAAAAATGATATTCTTCGAGACCAAATTAGAATTACAAACACATTGGTTTTTTTTTGTTTTTTTGTTTTTTTGTTTTTTAGTAAAGACAATAGAAAGACGTGATAAAGTAGGGTAAAATAATAAAGTGTTTTAGAGTGTAATATACTTTCTACTACACTAATTAATCTAAAATGGTTATGCAAAATAAAATTATTTAGCATCATTTCCAGGTCATAGTGTCACAATTAAATGTAATTATTTTGAGTAATATTCTCATAGAGAAATAATATTTTTCAACCTTACATTGGATGGAGATTAAAAATGTGCAAAAGATCTGAATATACACCTCACCAACATGATACACAGTTGGCAAATAAGCATGTGAAAAATGCACAACATCATATGTCTTTAAGGAATTGCAAATTAAAGGAGCAGAGTTGGGGCGCCTGGATGGCTCAATTGGTTAATCATCCAACTCTTGATTTCTGCTCAGGTCATGATCTCAGGCTCATGGTCTCAGGGACATGAGATTGAGCTCCATGGTGAACGTGGAGCCTGCTTAAGAGTATCTCTCTCTTCCCATCCTCCCCGCACTTGTGCTTATGAATGTGCTCTCTCTATAACTAGCTAAATAAATAAATAAATAAATAAATAAATAAAG
Organism: Prionailurus viverrinus; assembly: GCF_022837055.1. Classification (NCBI taxonomy): domain Eukaryota; kingdom Metazoa; phylum Chordata; class Mammalia; order Carnivora; family Felidae; genus Prionailurus; species Prionailurus viverrinus. The sequence goes on from NC_062561.1 coordinate 39,292,991, forward strand.
GCAATGAGAATCCACTATATCTATGAGATTTGCAAATATCCAAAACAATATGGGGTGTGGGGGATGGCTCAGTCAATCAGGCATCTGACTATTGATTTTGGCTCAGTCGTGATCTCATGGTTGGTGAGATTATGCCCCACATTGGGCTCTGGCTGACAGCATGGAGCCTGCTTGGGATTCTCTCCCTCTCTCTCTGCTCCTCTTTCCCCCACCCCAAAATAAGTAAACATTTAAACAACAAACAAAACCCAAAATGGTGAAATGTTGTCAAGGATGTGGAGCAATAGTAATTCTTACTCCTTGCTGGTCGTAATGCAAAAAGAAACTCCCACTTTGCAAAATAGTTCGTCAGTTTCTTATAAAACTAATTATATCCTTATCATATGATCCATCAACTGTGCTTTGTATTTACTTAAGTGCATTTAAAAATTATTTTAATGTAAAAATCTGCATAATGATTTTTATGGTTGCTTTATTCATAATTGTCAAAACTTGGAAGCAACCAAGTAGGCAGATGTATAAAGAAACTGATATATGCATGAAACAAGTTAATATTCAGTGACAAAAAATAAACTAGCCATTAAAATACTTGAATCTTAAATGAATATTGCTGAATAAAATAAGTCAGTATGAAAAGGCTACATACTGTATGATTCCAACTATAGAACATTCTAAGGGAGGCAAAACTATAGAGACAGTAAAAAATCAGTGGTTGTCACTGGATTGGTAAAAGGAAAGTAGGAATGAATAGGTAGATCACAGAGGTTTTAAGGGCAGTGAAACTATTCTGTATGATATTTTAAAGGTAGATAAATTTTATATATTTGGCAAAACTCAGGATATACAGCACAAAGAATGAACCCTAATGTAAACTATAGCTAAAAATAATATAGCAATATTGACTGATAAATTGTAATAAATGTACCACACTAACACAAATGTTAATAATAGGGTAAACTGAGGGGTGCAGTGTGAGAGGGTATTATAGTAACTCTCTGTGCTTTTCACACAATCTTTCTGTAAACTTAAAATTGGTAACAAATAATAAAGGTTATTAATTAAAAACAAATTCACTAGAGGGGCTAAACAGTAGATTTGAACTATGAAAAGAAAAAAAAACATTAGGATAGATCAATATAAATGAAGAATGAAGAAAAATGAAGAGAGCTTCAGAGAAATGTGGAAAACCGTCGAGAGTACCAATATACACATGATGGAAAACCAGAAGGAGAGGAGACAGAAGAAAGACACTAAAAATATTTTTAAAAATAATGGCAGAAAACTTTCTCATTTATTGAAAAACAATAACCTACACCTCCAGGAAGCTCAATGAATACCAAGTAAGATAAACACAAATTGAACTGTGAACAGGCCATATAGGAAAAATGCCAAAAGTCAAAGACAAAGAGAAAATCTTGAAGTACCAAAAGAAAATTAATTCATCACTTAAATAAAGTAAACCAATAAAATCAAAACCTTATTTATCAGCAGAAACTGTACCTTAACCAAGTAAAATTACTAGAATAAGAAATGAAAGAGGGGACATCACTACTAACTTAAATAAATACAAGGAACTTAAAGAAATGATAGAATTGTACAACAAGAAATTATATAGCTTAGATGCTTTGGAAAAATTCCTACAAACACAAACTGTGACAAACTGAGGAAGAAAGAGACAATCTGAAGAGATTTGTAACACGTGAAGATTGAATTAGAAATCAAAACCTATCCACAATGGGAGGCCCAGGCCTGATGCCTTCTAAATTCTACCATACATTTGAGGAAGAATTAATTCAAATTCTTCACAGACTTTAAAAAATATATATAATTAAATCTTCCCAATTCATTTTAGGAGGCCAGATTAATTGCTCTCATACAAAATCAGACAAAGAATCAAAAAAATAAAAATATAAAGCCAATATGTCTTATGAATATGGACACAAACATCCTCAACCAAAATTCAATCAAACCAAATCTATCAACATAAAGAAAAAAGAATTATACACTATGACAAAGTGGAATTTATCCAAGGAATTCATGAGTGGTTCAGCTTAAGAAAATCAATGTGATGTATCAATAAAATAAAAAACAAAAATTGCATGACCACGTAAATAGATACAGAAAAAGCATTTGACAAAAATCTAAAACCCTTTGTAGAAAAAAAAGAAAGAAAGAAAAAACTCAACAAATTAGGAATAGAAAGAATTTCTTCAATCTTATAAAGGGCATATGTGAAAAACACACAGCTAATATTACATTTAATGGTGAAAGACTGGATGCTTTCCTTCCAAATTCAAGGAAAAGACAAGGCTATATTTTCTCAACACTTCTATTCAGCATTGTGCTAGAAATTCTAACCAAGGCAATTAGGTAAGAAAAATACTCAAAGCTATCTAGATTACAGAGGAAGAAGTAAAACAATCTCTATTCACCAATGTCATGATTTTAGATTTAAGAAATCCTAAAGGAAAATTAGATCTAGTAAATTATTTCAGAAGGATTGAAGAATATATAATAAGTGAAGTAACATGTATGGCTCTCTATTAGCAATAAACAAGAAATGAAATTAAGAAAACAATTCCATTTAAAATAATACCTAAAAAATCAAATATTTAGTAATAAATTTAACAAATGTGCAAAAGATTGACTCTGAAAACTACAAACTACTGTAGAAAGAAGACCTAAATAAGTGGAAATGGGTCAGAATACTTAATATTGTTGAGATGACAGCACTTCCCAAACTGATATACAGCAGGTATGTGCAAAAGAGAAATGGAAACATATCTCCATTCAAAAACTTACATACAAATATTTACTACAGCATTTTGCATAACTAAAATGGGGAAATGATTTAAATACCCATAACAGATGAATGAATAAATGATATGTAGTATAGCTATGCAATGGAATTTTGGCCATAAAACGGAACCAAGTTGAACACCAGAAAAATTATAAATATGTCTGTGTTTTATTATTTCTAATCACTACCTCCTTTTCTCCCCAAAGTTAAACATTATTCTATCCTCTAATACATAAATTGGAGACTTTTCCTTATTTATATATATAGTTTATTTGATATACCAAACTTTTTCTTATCTCAGAATTTTCCATTTTATTGAAATTATTGTTTTTTAGTTTTTGTATGATCATATTCTTATAATAAGTGAAAATAGTGAAATTTGATATTTTATATCATTGTTCCAACTGTACTTTAATTGGTGTAGAAGAATAATCATTCCTGCTTTTATTTCATCACCCTAATACAACAGAAATTAATAGCAGTCATTAGATAATTACGGTTGAGTTAATATAAAATGAATGGTAAATGGTTGTGATAAATAAGAAGTTATAAGAATCAGAGGAAGATGCTAATGAAGTTGAAAGATGTGAGAGCAAACAAATTAGAAGGATTGAAGGGAGTTATCAGAGTAGCAGTTTGAATTAGTGGATTTTTGATTTACAATGAATTTCTGAGTCATTTGCTCAGTGAATTGTTAAAATAAATTGGAAGTGAATGGAAGTCATGGGGTGCCTGACTGTCTCAGTTGGAAGAGTTTGTGACTCCTGATCTCAGGGTTATGAGTTCAAGCCCCATATTTGGGTGTAGAGACTACTTAAAAATAAATTCTCAAAAAATAATAATAATGATGGAAGTCACATAGGAGATCAAGAATTGTGAGTCTTGTATGTTGGATGGGTCATTTATTTAGATGAGATAGTTACCCAGGTGGATGGAAAAAATTGAATAAAAGAAACTCTGAACCAGTTTTTGAAGAGTTTATAGCCAAATGGCCTAAGCCTAAATGGATTAAATTTTTTAGGATCAGTAGCTAATAAGAAAGAGAAATACCTGACACTAAGCAGTTTAAAGTCACATTAATAAAAATATAAATATCCTCCACTGGAGAGACATAAGGAGAGCCAGCCAAGGTCTTGGAGTGGAATAACTAACATAAAACAAGATTTCCACTGAGAGGTAAAGTTGGCAATATTTTCAAAGGAGTTGATACTTTAAAATAAGTTTCTTAATAGGTAAGGACAGTCTGAAAAGTACAGGAAAGGATTATGGTAGAGACAAGTATAAATCTAGATAAAAGGAGAGTGTTTACAAAAGACTGTGATGGTAGCAGTTGAACAATTGAAAACTATGTATTGACTTCCACCAAAAGAACATTTTTGTGAGGCATCATGAATTTAGTCTAATGTGTTGAAGAAAATTGGAGGACAGAGGATAATCAAGCAAAACAGGATTCAGCCATGCTTTCATGATCACGCTTAAACCAAACTTAGAATATACTTTACCTGGATATTGTAGAATTGATTCAGGAAGCATGTAAGTTATCGTGATGTGATAGATCTCTCTTCAGCTTCCATTTGTTAGCTTGATAATTATAAATTCTGTGAAAGTCCATATTAGAGGAGGAACACTAATAAAGAGCAGTAACAGAAAAATAATGATATCTCCATGGTTTGAGAACCTTATTAAGAAGAAATGTTCATGTATATAGTAAAAATAAATACAAATTAACAGTGGTAGAATTCTGAGAATTTCTTTGTTTTAGGCTGTGCACTGGGCTCGTTTTTTCATAAACTACATAGGTTATGGACAAGAGCATGACTAAACTGAGTGAATAGAGACAAATATGGATTGGCCGTTCAATCACATAACCAGTCTCATCATTTTGATTGAATTAAGTTATCTATTTTGCACAAAATATCAATAATATGAAATTTTCTTTAAAAAGTATTGTTATGTAAAACATAGTATGGCAAAACAGAAAATGAGCAGGTTTTAATAGTGTCATCAAGCATGAGATTAGTTTCTGTGGTGGTTAATTTTAAAATTGGATACAAGATCACATTGAGGATGTAGTAACAGATGGGGATTTCCTACAGAGGAAGTCTAGCTTCACTATGCAACAAGATTTATTGGCCTCATCAAGAAAATGTATGGCAGGTCAGAAAATGCAGTCCTTTGGGGTTTCTTAGTCATTAAAAAAACATATAAAGTTTTCCCTTTGTTAGAATTCCAAATAATTGTTATTTCTAAATTTTTTAGAGAAGAGTGAAGTCTGTGATTTGGAAGGTAGGAAACAAAGAGATTCCTTAGAACACTGAAGAAACTTCTATGGTATTTCTATGGTTTAAAACTGTATCTATTATAGAAACAATCAGTAAGAAGAGTATTTTTGTTATTGGTTTATTTCTAATTAGTTTATTTTTGTTATTGGTTTCCAATTTCTAATTGGTTTATTTCTAATTTGGACACATTCCAAATTGTATCACACATACTCTAGAATAGGAACCTAGTGTGTATTCCATTGTCATTTATTATTAAAAACTATATAAAAATCAAAACTGCCAATCTAAGACTTTACTTTTGAAAAGCACGAGGAATACAATTTAAAATTTTATTTTAAAATTTACATGGAGAAATGCCGAATGCACATTATAAGTTAGTTGGATTCTAAAGGTCAAATTTACAATTCATATTGTGACAGAATGAGCTTAATGAAAATATCATAAAAAATCTCATTTAATGATGATTTTAGTTCACATTAGTGGCTTTGACCTTAGGCTAGCCTCAGGCATCTTTAGAGCTGTTTGCATTAAGAAACTATGCATACCCAAATCATTTCAACATTGCATATCATTTCTTTCAGAGATAAAATTCTCTGTAGTGTTGAAAGATACTAGTGACCAAACTGGCTAAATATTGATCAGCTTTAACTTCTGTCTAATCATGTCCTAATCACAGCAATGATGAGTCATCTTAAATGCTGCAGAGTTTAAGTATTTAAAGACAGATGAGTTCATGAATTCATTTAAGAACATAGAGTTGTTCAACAGGTGTATGAAAAGGTGTTGAATATCACAAATCATCAGGGAAATGCAAAGAAAAACCCCAGTGAGATATCACCTCACACGTTTGGATGGTTGTTATCAAAAGGACAAGAGATAACAAGTGTTGTTGAGGGTACAGAGAAATGGAAACCCTTGTGCACTGTTGATGTGGGAATGTAAAGTGGTATAGCCATTATGAAAAAACAAGATGGTGGTTCCTCAAAAAATTAAAAATAGAGCTACCATATGATTTAGCAACCCTATTTCCCAGGATATATCCAAAGGAAGTGAAATCGAGGCCTTGAAGAGATATCTGCAACCTCCATCTTTATTGCAGCATTACTAATAATAGCCACGATATAGAAGCAACCTAAGTGTCTGCTGGTGGATGAATGGGTAAAGAATATGTGAATATTCTTTAGAATATATATATGTGTATATATATATATTCTAAATATATAATATATATATTCTAAATATATACATATATATTTATTTGTGTGTGTGTGTGTGTATATATATATATATATATATATGTGTGTGTGTGTGTATTATTTCAGTCATAAAAATGAAGGAAATTCTGTGGTAGAGGTAGAGCCCCTCCCTAAGGAATGTGGTGGAGGCCTTCTCAGAACAAAGAAAGGCAGTGTGGCCCAATCAACTCCTATACATGGTTGCGTAGCCCTGACTCTGTAACTTGGACTGTGTCCAGTCAGACTCTATGTTTGTATGTGACATTCCTCAGGACTCTGTAACATAGACTGCCCAATCATAACTCTATGTCTTTATGTTACCATGTATGGGAGACAAAGAAGTAGAAATTATATGAAAGTCTGCTGCACTCGGGGCACAGCCTTTTGGGTCTTAGACCTCTGAGCCAAGGTAGCATGAATAAAGCTGCTTCCTGGAAAGAAAGGCCCTGGTGTCCCATCCCTCTGTGCGAGAGTCCTGCTATGGTTTTACCAATTGTGACAATATGGATAAACCTGGAGGACATTATGCTAAATGAGATAAGCTAGACACAGACAAATCCTGCATGATCTCACTTCTATGTGAAATATAAAAAAAGTCAGACTCACAGAAGCAGAGAGTAGAATGGTGGCTGCCAGGGACTCCAGGGTAGCTAGCAGAACTAGGGAGATGTTGCTCAAAGGATATTAGAAATAAGTTCTGGGGATCTAGTGTATAGCATGGTGACTAAAGTTAATAACAATATAGTTGATAATAAAGTTACAGCAATATAGTTAATAATAAAGTATACTTTATAGTATAATATTGTTAATAATATAGTTAATGTTAAAGTTACAGGGGGGTCTGGGGGCTCAGTCAGTTGAGTGTCTGACTTCAGCTCAGGTCATGATCTTGCGGTTTGTGGGTTCGAGCCCCGCGTTGGGCTCTGTGCTGACAGCTCGGAGCCTGGAGCCTGCTTCAGATTCTATGTCTCCTCCTCTCTCTGCCCTCCCATGCTCATGCTTTGTCTTTTTCTGTCTCTCAGTAATAAATAAACATTAAGAAAAAAAATTTTTAAGTTACAATAATATAGTTAACAGCATAGATAATATCATTAACACTTTGTAGTTTGCTTGAAATTTGCTAATGTAGTAGATCTTAAGTGTTCTCACTCCCCAAAAAACTACCCACCTACACCCATCTATCTATCTATATGTATATATACATACATACCAAAAAGGCAACTAGATGAGGTGATGGATGTATTAATTAGCTTGATGGTGGTAATGATTTTACAGTGTATGTGTATTAAACCATGTTGCATACCTTAAATATACACAGTTTGCATTTGTCAGTTATACCTAAGTAAAGCTAGGGATAAAAAGAACATAGAGCTTTTATTTTATCATCTGGTTTTGTATCTTTAAAAGTCATTTAGAGGAGTATAATGAATTATAATTTTTAAAAAATTTTTCTTTCTCCATTGTATACATGTGGAGATCTATACATCAGAGATTGGCACACTTTTTACTTACAAGGCCAAATAGTGAATAGTTTAAATACAAGGCTGTTCAGTCTCTGTTGCAACTACATAACTGTCCTTATTAAAAAAAAAAAAGGCAGCCATAGACAATTCGTAAGTGCATGAATGGGCATAACTTTGTTCCATTAAAACTGTATATATAGGGGCACCTGGGTGGCTCAGTCAGTTGAGCATCTGACTTCAGCTCAGGTCATGATCTCACCCATTGGGGGGCTCTTTGCTTGTCAGCACAGAGCCTATTTCAGATCCTCAGTCCCCCTCTTTCTGCCCCTCCTCTGCTTGCACTTTCTCAAAAATAAATAAAAACATTAAAAAAAAACTTTATATACAAAAGCAGGAAACTGGCCTGTGGCCCATAGTTTGCTAATCAATTTGTTTTCACTAGATCAGTGTCTCTGGACTCTCCAGCTCTTCTTTTAACTCTGAAGATGAATGCTTATCCTTAAGTATCAAAATCAGGCCTTCAGGCCTTCTACCCATGTTATTTGTATTTAGCATTATTTTTCCCCTAGATCTAATTGCCTAACACTGACCCTTTTATTATTATGTGGTAGCTTTCTTTAGCCCATCTCTTTGATAGGAGAGATAAATTGCTGGAATCCCTGAGTGTTCTTGCACATTCTTACTGGTAAAGCCAAAAATGCAAGGTCCTATCTTAAGGGAAGAAGTTATGTGTATGCCCAGATAAAGAGCTGGTTTTCTTGAACTTACTAGTAAAGTGATGATTCCAGAAGCTCAGTGCTCCTTTCCTGTGGTAGAAATCTACAGTGTGTGCAGACATTCACAGTGTGTTTTTGCATGGCTCTTCAAAGAGTGTGGGTAACTGACGCTAATCAGCACCCATGAAACAGGAATAGGTTAGCTTTTGAAAAGATAAAATCTCAGACCCTGCACAGTTCTTGACAGTTTTGGTGACCTAGACCTTAGGAGAGAATGGATGGAGAGTATAGGAGAAGACTGCCCAGAATCAATAGTATTATCAGTCAAGTGTAGGGAGTGAGAAGGGCTGAGTGAGTGTCTTCCACTGTCCTATCTGTTCATGCGTGTTTAGAGGCTAAGAAGGGAGAGGTAGAACTGAAATCCACCTCCTGAATGGCTGTTATTCCCTCTCTGGTTGTTACTTACTCTCCTTGGGAAGAAAGGAGGAAAGGATGCTACATTAACACTGGACTGGAGCCACGAAGTAAGGATAATATGGGTATGGCTGCTGAGTCAGAAATTCCCTAAAGTTAAAGTCATTGCGTCAGCAGTAATGGTAGCTTTGAATGGATAAACAAACAAACAAACAAACATTAATGCCATGTTCATTTGTAGAGCCTCATTGTGCAGCCACTTGCACCAGAGAGTACACATAAATTCTTAATCACTGTAGCTAAGTCTGATTATAAATATAAGATGATAAAGGTGTCTAGTGTGTTAGTCAGCTAGAGCTTTCACAACAAAATACCACAGACTGGGTGGCTTAAATAACAGAAATTGATTGTCTCACAGTTCTGGATGCCAGAAGTTGAAGATCAAAGTGCTGTCAGGATTGATTTCAGGTGAGGGCTCTCTTTCTGGCTTACAGGTAATCAACTTTGCACTGTATTCTCACATAGCCTTTCCTCTCTGTGTATGAGGACAAAGAGCTCTCTGGTATCTCCTCATCTTCTTAAAAGTATACCAGTCTTATTGGATTAGGGCCCACCCTTATCACCTCATTTACTTCAATTTCTCCTTAAAGGTTCTAACTTGAGGGGCGCCTGGGTGGCTCAGTTGGTTAAGCATCTGAATTCAGCTCAGGTCATGATCTCACGATTCATGAGTACCATCCCCACATCAGGCTCTGTGCTGACAGCTTGGAGCCTGGAGTCTGTTTGGGATTCACTGTGTCTCCCTCTCTCTCTGTCCCTCTTTCTCTTTCTCTCTCTGTCTCTCAAAAATAATAAACATTAAAAATTTATTTAAAAAAAGGCCCTACCTTGAAATACATATTGAGGGCTAGGGTTTCAACATATGAATTGGGTGGGTGGGATAGGGAGATGATATTCAGTCTGTAACATCCAGATACAAAATTTATTTACCAAAAAAAAATGTATATATATTATCTGTAATTGTGCTCATTAGGTAAACCACAACCCTGGCTAAATTCAGTTTTTGCCATTCCCATGCTGTCCAACCCAAATGTGCATGGCTAGTAACAAAACAAAAAAAAACAAAAACAAAACAACCCCCAAAAAACCAAAAAACCGCACACATACAATTATTGAGCAGTTTTCACTTTATGATCTGTAATATTAAATAGATCTATAATGCTGCCCAATACTCTTACTCTATTTTCTCAGTCCATAATCTCTCATTGTATAAATATTGTCCCTTATTCCTTCAAATTCTGAAATCCTTCCTTCCATTTAAAATTCCAGGTGAAAACCTGGGTTCCTAATTTACAGAAAAATTAATTTATTAGAGGTATTTATCTTCATGTGGGGTTATAAACTTGCCTGTCGTTCCTGTTTGCTATTGTGGATTACAGCTTTGAGATTTTAGACAGGACCAACCTTTCCAACTGTTTACTAGATTTTGTCTCCTCTTGCTTTATCCCCAGAAATTCCCCCATGTCTTTTAAATATCCTATGTATTTTTTTCTTTCTATACTGAATTGTATTATTTTGTGCACAAAGATAACCTCTTTTGTCTCTGCCTCACCTCCAACTATCCACTTATTTCTGTCATTCCTACTTGAAAGTTTTGTCTAAACTGGTCTTTAATTCATTAAAATATATTTCATCCTCAACATGCTATCCAAACAGCTCTGATCAAGGTCACCAATTACCTCCACTTTGTTAAAAGGAATGGTAATTGCTCTGCTGTTATCCTTCTTGAACTATCTGTAAGTATTTGGAATAACCAATTATTTTTCCTTCGTGAATAATGTATTTCTTTGACTTCCTGGGCAGCTCATTTTCTGCCTACATTTATGACTTCATTTTGGTGACCCTTCTGTTTCCTCTTCATTTCTCCCAAATATAAATGTTGGCATCACCCTAGCAATCAGCCCTGCGATCATTTTTCTATCTTCACTCACTTATACAGCCTCCTGGTTTGAAACTCTTACCAATGTGCTGATGACTCCAACCTTCTGAACTCCTGTGCACTGCAAATCAGTATATCTAACTACCTATTGACAGTTCTCTGTGGATGCCCAGTGGAAATCTCAAGCACAGCGGGCCTAAATCTGAGCTTCTGTGATGTGTCTCTGACCCTGTTTCTCCTGCGATCGTCAATCATCACAGCTATTGGTGACATCATTCTCCTAATTGTTCATACCTATACTTGGGTTTTCCCTTTGGCTTCCCCTTTTCTTTACTTCATACATTCTGTCTTTCAGCAAATCCTATAGTTGTTATCTTTAAAATATATCCAGAATTTGACTTTTTCTTATCAACCCCACTGCTATTACCCTTACTTAAACCACCACCTTCACCTGTAAAGACTGTTTTAATCACATTATGATTGCTCTCCCTGTTTTTACTCATACTGCCTTAAATTTCTTCTCCATATAGCAGCCATGTTGATTTTCTTAAAATAGAAATTATATTTTGCTGCTCCTCTGCTCAGAGCACTCTATTGGCTTCCCATTTCTTTCAGAGGGAAAGCATTACATAATTATGACCCCCCCCACCCCACCTTACTGGTTAGAGCACATTACATTCTGGCTCAGCCAGAATGGTCAGCCACATGAGTTTTCTTAATGTTACTCAAACTTTCCAGAAATCACGTTGCCCATACTTGTTCTTTATTCTTCCTAGAACAGCCTTCTCTTGATAAATAGATGGCATTTAATCAGTTCTTTTTGCAAAATTCACATTGTCTCAGTCAAGCGTTTTCACTGCAATATGTATTTCTTTTACTGTCTGTTGCCCTGACCAAATGTTGTCTGAGCGAAGAAATGTTTATCTGTTTTGTTCCCTGCTTTATCTCTAGTGCCTGGAATGAGACCTAGAACATAATACATGTGTAAAACTAACTTTTGAATAAATAAATTCGTATGCAACATACCAGAAAATATTAACACATAATAACATTTTTAATGGCAATAAAATAATGCCTAAAAGTAATACTGATATGTATGAAAAATCTATATGATGGAATCTGAAAATGTCTTATTGTCATAGAAGAAAATTTGAATTAATTTATATTATGCTTCTGTAAAATTTCAATATTAAAAAACCCTATTTTCTCTAAGGTAATGTAAAAGTTTCATATGATCTCAAAAAAACGATGAGGAGGTTTTATAATGGAACTAGAGATACTCATTTTGATATTAATTTGGGAGAATAAACAAGAATGACCATTGAATTCCTTAAAAAGATAGTAATAAAGATGTACAAACACTGATTAATATTAAAATTTGTTTCAGTATCTGGGATAGTATGGTAATGGGACATGAAGTGAATTACAAATCAATGGAAGAAAATTAAGATGTGAAATAAAATCAAATAGACGGACCTGTGAAGTGTTTGATATTGATCTTTAACAAGATATGCAGCATGCTGACTACTTAGTTCTGTTAATATATTTTTTCCATAGCAAGATTTCTCAGTGGAGGGAACAGGACATTGCACTACATTCTGGTGCACACTCCTTAGTTTGTTACATACCTATAGCAAAGAGTACATGGACCCGCTGTTTTGAGTAACAGTGTTTTAGAGTATTTACTCATTCTGCTTTGGAGTATATTTTTATGTACTTTAACAGCTATTTGAAGTATAATTGACACATAAAAAAACTGCACACATTTATAGCCTTCAATTTGATAAGATTTGTTATATATTCACTTTTGTGAAACTACCATCACAGTCAAACTTATGAACACATCCATTACCCCTCAAATTTTCCTTATGCCCCTTTGTTACATTTCTTTCCCATTCCTGCATCTTCAGTCAGCCATTAATCTACTTTCTGAATGGTTTGCATTTCAGAGAAATGATATAAGTGAAAGTATACAGTGTATATACTTCTTTATATTTTGTCTGGTTTCTTTCCTCAGCATCATTACTTTCAGGTACAACAATGCTATTAGGATGTATATAATATTTGTCTCCATGTATTGCTGAATACCATCTCATTTTATGTGTTAGTAGAGATTTAAGGATATTTGGATTGTTTCTAATTTTTTATTAATACAAATGAAACTACTATGAATACCCATGTAAATGTCTTTATATACACATCTGGTGGAAATGTATAATGACACAGTTTTTTTGTTTATTTTAATTTTTTTAAGTTTATTTATTTATTTTGAGAAGGAGAGAGAGAGCACAAGCAGGGGAGAGACAGAGAGAGAGGGAGAGAGTTCACATTGAGTTGGATACTTAACCAACTAAGCCACCCAGGCAACCTGACACAAACATTTTGAAAAATGTTTGCCAATTTCTTTAAATAAGTTAAATATATATCTACATATGATGTAACTATTATTCAGCCAGGTATTTACCCATAGAAAATTAAAGCGTATGTTCATGCATATCACTTTTGATAGAAGTACACCAATTCCAAATATTTTATCCTTATAGATGCACTCATAAATGTAAATAATGTGTGTACAAGAATATTCAATGCAGCTCTGTATTTAGCAGAAAATTAGAAATTAAAGCTAGAAAACTGTGTGCCTATTGGCAAAGAAAAAATAATTTGGGGTACAAAAGTAAAAGAAATGTTATGCATTCAAACTGACTAAAAATATTTTTATCTCTAATGTTTATTTTAATACTTAATTTTATTTCTTATACTTCTATATTTTTATATAAGAATTTCCAAAATATGTGAAGCGTTTAGCACAGTGTGTTAAATAATGAATAAAAGCTAGTAAACAATTTTGGTGGGTTAAAAGGTTATATTTTAATCGTAAATTTATTTTTCATTGTTTTGGTAAACAAGGTCTACCCAGAGTGCATACTTTTATGGATTTACAGTAGATCTTCTTTATGCCTAAGTTTTATTATAAAGGAATTATTTTGGCACTTCAACAGCAAAACTATAAGAAAAGATGCAATGAAGAATTTCCTTCCGTATGTGTGTATGTGTGTATATAATGTTAGATGGATTAATAGTAAGATGTCTCTTCATTTATTCACTATAATATTATAGTACCCTTCCAGTAGAAAATTGATGACAGATATTCATTAGTGTTTCTATTTTTTTGTAGTTAAAAGGAAGATTAACCAATAATCATCAGATTTTAATTATTCTAGAAAGGGTATGAGAAAAATATTTATTTTCTGAATGATTTCAAGGAAGCAAATGTTTTAAAAATGTGAACTTTTCAAATTTTAAGTAAGCCTATTTTTTTAGAATTAATATTTTATAATTTCAACACAAGTATAAAAATGCAACATTTTTTAAATAGTTTCTATTTTAAAGCAGTTGTAGATTAAAATTCATGACATAGTGATATAGTAACACTAAGATTTCGGAGTGTAGTTTTAAATTCTATTTTACTTTGTATTGACAATAATTTACAGGGGAAATCTGTCAATTTTGCCAATTCTAAAAAAACACATTATTTCAAATGTTACATTTTCAATTAAATTCAAAGCAATGTGCTTATTATTTGCTTACAAATTGAAAATAGTATCTCTTCAAGAGATTGTGGAAAGATGGGCTAACCTTTATACCAAGGCTTAGTGTGAAATCATTGTTTTATAATGGACTCTAAAAATCAGAAATCAGAAATTCAGTGTCATGCTGATATATTGTGATGAACTAACAGAAATCTGCTGAATTACAGCACCATTAGCCATAGCACCTGTTTTACTTCCTATAAGATTTCTTTTTAACAAATAACTCTCCTATCTTTTCCAATGTTTAGAATTCTAAAATACTGAAATAAATAACTGAATTTTATGACTCCGAATGGGACAATTTGGGTGTTAATTTATAGTATTTTATAGTATGAAGAAACATCTATTGATTAGCTATTTCTTCTTATGCTATTATGCAGCAAGTCCAGTGGCATTTGTTCCGATTTATTAATAATGTGCTTTGGGTCTAAAATGGTAAAATGAGTTGGCTAAATCTATCAGTGAATTAGCCAAGCTCTGAGGTTTAGGACTCAGATAACCAGTTCACAGCCTTAGCTTGGCTAAGTCCATTAAACAGCCACATTTGCTAGGTCAAGCAAATAATACTTTCACATCAGCAGAAATTAGTTCTAATAGTAGGAAAAATAATCTCTGAAAATAGATTTGCAGGACTCATCCATTTTTATACATTATAGACTTGCCAACTCAGACAAAACATAATGTTTGAAAATGCATGTACATGAGAACATAAACCATCATCCATCTCTAATATTTACTAGATTCCTAAAATGAGGATGGTTTACTAATATTTTAATATGCCAAAATGTGGAGACTTTTAAATTATGTGTGACAGTGAGTGTAACATACCTTTAATAGTCAATAAAAGTTTAAAAAGTGAACATGCTGAAAGAGCATTTAGCTGATTTCTCAGTCTTTGAAGAAAGACTGTCTAAAGGCGGGAGAGGGAGGACCAAAGTGAAGAAATAGGAAGCACTGCATAAAGAGGGAAATTTTTTTCACAAGGGACTCAGATTCCCTTGCAATTTGAAAAACATCCTTTTAAAATCTCTT
Source organism: Prionailurus viverrinus (assembly GCF_022837055.1). Taxonomy (NCBI): domain Eukaryota; kingdom Metazoa; phylum Chordata; class Mammalia; order Carnivora; family Felidae; genus Prionailurus; species Prionailurus viverrinus. The sequence goes on from NC_062561.1 coordinate 39,308,462, forward strand.
TATAAGACAGATTTTCCAAGTGTCAGTAAACCTTTCATTTGAAATGTAAGTGAAAAACAGAAATCAACAAAACTGGGTAGTTAGGATAGAAAAACATCCAGGAGGATAGCATGAAGACAATGCACTGTTTGGAGAATGCGTTGTCTCAAAATAAAAAGTGTAAAGAAGAAGGATTATCAAAGAAATTGTACGTAAATGAGTAAGAATGATTCAGAAAGAGAGGAGAAAAGAAATGTAGCTTAAAAAATCTTGCAGAAATTGAAGAACAAGCCTACTGATGATAACTACTAAACACAGAGCAACTTGGAAAGAGATCTGCAATTTTCTTATAAAATGCATTTACAAAAGGGGCCCCTGGGTGGCTTAGTCGGTTAAGCGGCTGACTTTGGCTCAGGTCATGATCTCATGGCTCTTGAGTTCAAGCCCCACTTTGGGCTCTGTGCCAACAGCTCAGAGCCTGGAGCCTGCTCACATTCTGTGTCCTCTCTCTCTGCTCCTCCCCTGCTCACGTTCTGTTTCTCTCTGTCTCTCTGTCTCTCAAAAATAAAAATAAACATTAAAAAAATTAAAAATGCACTTACAAATCTTACAACATGGCAGATAAAGATAATGGGACTTAGATGTGTCTCTTATAGCTACTCTGTGTTTGCAATATATGATACATACCAAAGTGAAGGGCTTGATGTTTAAAAGTAATAACCTTTAATATATCTTACGATATATAGACTAAAAGTAAATAATATCTGTTTTAAGTGTTTTTCAATTCTGGTTATACTTTTATACACATATTTATGTTGATACATTACAAAGGAAATAATTCTGGAAGCACATAGAGGCATTCATTATGGAAGCACATAGAGGCATTGATTATATCAGAAACATCCAAAATTTACATCAGAAACATCTGAAATTGGTGAACTAACACCTCCTTAGTTACTACACTTAATAGTAGGTGAGGGACACCTGGGTGGCTTAGTCTGTTAACTGTCTAGTTCTTGATTTTGGCTCAGGTCATGATCTCATGGGCTCAAGGGCTCAAACCCTGGTTGGGGCTCTGCACTAACAGAACAGAGCCTACTTGGGATTCTCTCTGCCTGTCTGCCCACCCCCCCCCCCAAATAAACATTAAAAAAAGGAAAAAGAAAATAATAGAAAAAGAAAATAGCACAATGCATATTTTCTAGGTAGGAGGTATTTTTTAAAATAGAATAAGTATCTAAATTTCAATATGTATAGCACATGCCTCAACATATAAACACATAATAAATGTAAAACAAATTGTGTTAGGTTGTATGTATATTACAAAAGCCAGTGAGGCATTCCGAGATTGTGACTTCAGTGTATCACTCATCCTAATCTCTGTGTTTAGTGGAAATCCAAATGTGTTTGATGTCATGCATTAAAACAAGCACTTATTGTTTTTGTGAACAGTGGTGGTACATTTTATCATATAAATGACTTACTGGTGATTACATATAATATTCATCAATTCTGAGACAAAAAATATCTCAAATTTTAAAATATCTGAAATCACAAACTTCAAAGTATTTGGCATTTTAGCATTCTATCATATTAAGCAACCTGATAACTTGAAAATAAATATCTTTGTGGCGTATAAAAGGAAGATGTGTTTTTAAAAAATAGATCTTGTGGCACCTGGATGGCTCAGTCAGTAAAGTGTCTGGCTCTTGGTTTTGGCTCAGGTCATGATCTCACCATTTTGTGAATTCGAGCCCTGTGTCAGGCTCGGTGCTGGCAGCACAGAGCCTGCTTGGGATTCTCTCTCTCCCTCTCTCTCTCCCCCTCCTCCATCATGCTATCTCTCTCTCCAAATAAATAAATAAACATAAAAAATGGATCTTATATTTAAAGAAATACATTATCTAAGAGGAGTTTAATGGATTAGTTTGCAGTAATGTTCATAATGTTAATTGTGGTATTATTTGTATGGGTAAAAGCTGATTCAGACAACATAAGTCTCCTAAGGATTTATAGGGCATCCACATAACATACCACTCTGTGTTTAAAATAAAAATGTAGAAAAACACTAATAATGATGTAAGTGATCCTGGTATTAAATAAAGTATTTGATTATATTTTCAAAACTGAACACTGAAATGATAAACCAAAATATAACAAAAATGATTTTTATAGATGACAGAAAAAAAACATACTGAAAAAAACAAAAAGGAAAAAAGTAAGAAATATTAAACCATATTTGGCAGTATTATGAATATAGTAATAGTAGTATTTTATTTTTGATATATTAGAGACATAAGTTAAAGCCTAGGAGTGTTTATACTAGTTATGTTAATACCATGAGGATCTAAAATCTTACCATTACTAAAGGCAACAAGAGGTGTTATTAACTCCAAATATGATGCACTAAGAAATACACAATACAACAAATGTTTTTGCATCAACACTTAAACCATGATCCAATCAAACTATATTTATTACCAAATTACAGAAAACATGATCATAGAGGAAGACTTATAGACACCAAGAAAAATTAATCAGCCCTACCATTCTAGAGATTTTGTGATCCATTTTTTTTTTAACAAATCAATGGCATGAATGCTGTGATGTGGCAGTAAAGAAAAACTTAAATAAATGACATAACACCCAAATCCAAAGCCTGGCCTTGATTTAGGAAAAACAAAAACAAAATAAACAAAAACTGTAAAGAGACATAATACAGAAATAAGGAAAACGTGAATATGAATTGGGGTATTACTTAAAAGTAAAGACTAATAGTAATAATACCAGGTGTGATTATGGCATAAAGTATATGAAAAAGTATATCAAATGGAACTTCACACTGAAATATTTATGAGGTAAATGACATCAAGTTTGAAATTTGGGTTTACTATACTCTGTGAACAACAAAAGTCAGTGTGTGGGAGGGGGTAGTATAAAAGATTTTTTGATAATTTTTATAATAAAATATATTTTTTCCACTAACTAGTCTCTGTATTGTATGTATTATGATTTTTAGTTTGTATTTAATCTAGACTGTGCATTAGTTCACTTTCACGAATAACTAATAAATGTATTTCTTAACTCATTTGAGAAAGTTTTGTGTGAAGTTAGAAAGTATGTCAAGCAACGTATTTGAGAATTACACAGATATTTCTTATCTATTTTCCTTCATTGTTCCTTGGGAGGTTTGATCTCTTTATAGGAAAATTAATATTAACATTTATTTATCACAGTTTATCATTTAAAAGTTAATGTATCTCTAAATAAATATTGTATTGAAGGTCCTTAATTAATCTGTAGAGATTCTTTAAAACAAACTTATTTCGGGGCGCCTGGGTGGCGCAGTCGGTTAGGCGTCCGACTTCAGCCAGGTCACGATCTCGCAGTCCGGGAGTTGGAGCCCCGCGTCGGGCTCTGGGCTGATGGCTCAGAGCCTGGAGCCTGTTTCTGATTCTGTGTCTCCCTCTCTCTCTGCCCCTCCCCCGTTCATGCGCTGTCTCTCTCTGTCCCAAAAATAAAATAAACGTTGGAAAAAAAAAAAAATAAATAAATAAAACAAACTTATTTCTAATAACATATGCAAATTACCACTTGCAAACAATATTTCCATTTGCTCTTGTGAATTTTTATTCATTCTTTCTTCTGGGGCCTTTGTTAGGCTTAAGAGTAACTATCAATGTTTCATAATCACTAAGTAATTTGGAGGATTTATCTTGTATTATGAAACTTAAAGCCTATATAATGTTCTCCTTTTTCTTTCCCTGAAATACTTCTTAATCTGCCACTTTAGAGGACTAATTCTCTGAAAAATCTTAACATTAGAGGAAGGTAAACAATCTTTGTGCTAATAATATGGCTGTAACGAAAAGCACATGTAGGGTAAATCATACTACTAAGAATACAGTAAAATATGTGCAGATATAAGAATGTGGATTAGAAATCAGGGTATATTTCTACAATTCAAATTAGAAATGAAACATCATTGAATAAAATAATACATGAAAAATACTTTTTATTCAATATAGATACAGTTCTATAGGCACAGTTTTATATGTACAGTTCACTTGCACAACATGTGTTTCTTCCCTCCTGTCTTGCCAGTGGGACCTTGCTTTCTTTCAGGTCTTCTGCCCTACTCACTGGGATTCAGTGGAAGATGAATTCAATCTCTGCTCTGCTCTATGATTGAATCTGTTGGCCAGGTTTGTCCTCTGATCTCCATGAGCACTGGCTCTGCTCCCAAAGAGGATTCGCTATCCAAAATTCTTCATGATCATACATGATTTGCTCATTGGGCAATGTCTTTCTAGAAGTTGTTTATCTACTTTCTGTTTTTGAGACTCTTGTTGTCTGGAGATAACCTTGGAGTTGAAAAGTCATAGGCTATTTCAGGATAGACTTTTTTTTTTTTTTTTGGCAACGTAGCAGTCTTTTTTAAAATTTTTTAAATGTTTATTTTTGAGAGAGAGAGAGAGAGAGAGAGAGAGAGAGAGAGAGAGTGTGCGTGCGAGTGGGAGAGGGGCAGAGAGAGAGGGAGACACAAATCTGAAGCAGGCTTTAGGCTCTGAGCTGTCAACACAGAGGCTGACACAGGGCTCAAACCCACAAAGCCGAGATCATGACTTGAGCCAAAATCAGACATGTAACTGAGTGAGCAACCCAGGCATCCCAGCAATGTAGCAGTCTTAAAGAGTTACTAAACTTATGGTGTACCTGTTATATAGTATAATTTCTTCATTATTATGAAAGATTTTTTGAATGAGATTTTCTCTTACTTTGAATCAAATGCATCCTAAATACTATATAATACATATCTGAATGCTATATAATACATATATTATTCCATTGTATACATCCATGCATTTTATTAAGCATGAATCCTCTTTATATAATGAGGATAATGGATACATTTTATTAGCTGATACAGTCTTCAAAATACCTATGTGATGATAATATTAATAGTCACTTATTACAGATTGGCAAATTGAAACATGCAGAAACAGTAAATTGCAATGGTCAAAGAATAATGGATATCTTAGGATCCTATCTCAGATGGTTTTAATCTCAAATTTGTAACTTTCCTAAAATGAGAGGATATAAACTCATTTTTAATTCCATAGTTCACATATTAGAAGTGCATTTAATCTCAATTTTCTTTGAAACATAAAAAATACATTTGTCAAGAGATCTTCATGTAGAAGGAAAATCTCTTGAGTAAACATTTTTTTTAAATGATAAGAACACAGTCTTTTTATTATTGTGTAAACTATATCTGGGTATCATTCTAGCATTCCTTCGTTTCATTTGGGGGAAAAAAACAAACAAACAAACAAAAAACAAAACATGGCATAGGTATTGCCATTTATTCCTTCTCTTTATTAAATGTTTGGCCAACGAGTCTGAATTCTATGATGTTACCCAAACTTTTCAATGAATAATAAGGAAATAATGCATTATTCATCTTACTAATCCATTTAAGCAGATTCTAATGTATCTTTATAATCAGAATTCTGCTCATTTTAAATTCAAACATGCCACACACATCTTTATGATATGTTGCAGTCACTCAAAATAAGAGATACAACAATAATAGCAGAATCAAGGAACCATGGGGATGTTATTTAACACATCTACAGATTTCAGTAAGTTAGCTCTCCTAAAGAAGAAAATAATTCACTCCTACTTGAGATAGACATCAGAATTTTATTATGCCTTTTGGATTTCTGGGTATATGCCTTTATTCTAAATTCTCAACAAGCTTAAAAAATTTTAAATACATTTTATTTTGGTTGGTGTATTTCTAGAATTAAAGATGTCTACATATAATTAGCCTTCTAGACTTTTGAATGTTTATAGACAGTTTAAAATTATATGGCATGTAACAGATAGCTATGATGGGGTAAGGGAAATTGGAAGAATATCAAATTTGAGTTTTTGAATTGGGATAAATCTTGGCCGAATTGCTTAATATAAAAGAAATAATAATCAGAAAGCAGAGTACAGAACTCAACTTAAAACAGTATAATAAAACAATATGTGAAATAGTTATGGCCAGAATAATCAAAAGTCAATAGTTGAATATAACAATGGGAATAATAGTCAATGTGATCAAGGAAGGAAGAACTCAGAAACAATATTACAATTATAGTAACAAATATTAGAGGCCAGGCTTTAATCCTAGAAGAAACGGTGTTTACAGATGTAATAATGAAATACATAAGTTAGGGATTTTGGACATTATATCAGGAAAAAGGATGTAACATAGTGGAGAATGATGGAACTAAAGTATAAGTTTTGTGTCTCTATGTTGTTTTGTTTTCGGAAGTAAATAGATACCTCCTTAACAGCAGTGAATCATTAAGTCAGCAGTTTCAAAAGGAGGGTTATGAATTTGCAGCTGAACGACTTCAGTACAGATCTAAAGAATTCTTAAGAAAATCAGTTTGGGTTTCAGAGACAAGTTTGGGGATGGGAACACCTCTGTGATGGTAGTGAAAATTTTCTAGCACTTGCAAAAATGTTTATTTTGCATTAGATTTTATCTAATTCCTTTTGCAGTATAGATTCCTGCCTATTACATTGCATAGGTGCACATGAAGCAGTTTTTCCCTCTGGCAACCAGCTTGTTCTCTGTAGTTACAGGTCTGATTCTGCTTTTTGTTTTTTCATGTGTTTTGTTTTTCAGATTCTACTTATAAGCGAAATTGTATGGCATTTGTCTTTCTCAATCTGACTTATTTCACTTAGCATAATACACTGTAGGGAAGATTCTATAAACACAATTAACATATGACCTGGAAATCTCAATTCTAGGTATTCACCCAAGTGAAATAAAAGCCTGTGTTTACCCTCCCCTCACTAACACACAATTACTGAGTTTTTACAGCTGCTTTGTTCAAAATTTTAAAAAACTGGAAAGAAGTGAAATCTCCCTATAAGGGAATAAATAAACTGTGGCATATCTAATTAAATCCTCCTTGGCAATAAAAAGTACCAAACTATTGGAAAACACAGTATGGATGAGCTCAAATGAATTTTTCTAAATGAAAGAAGGCTTTAAAGGCTATGCACTATATGTTCCAATTTTATCACATAATGGAAGACAAAAAAGCATAATGATGAATAAAAGGTCAGTGGTTGCCAGTGGTTAACAGTAGAGGAAATTTAAATTATAAAGGTGGTAGCATGAATGAGTAGGTGTTGTGATTATTGAACTGTTCTCTATTTTGACAAACATCATCCTCAATGGGGAAAAACTGAGAGCTTTTTCCCTGAGATCAGGAACACAACAGGGATGTCCACTCTCACCGGTGTTACTTAACATAGCGTTGGAAGTTCTAGCATCAGCAATCAGACAACAAAAGGAAATCAAAGGCATCAAAATCGGAAAGATGAAGTTAAGCTTTCACTTTTTGCAGACGACATGATATCATACGTGGAAAATCCGATAGACTCCACAAAAGTCTGCTAGAACTGATACATGAATTTAGCAAAGTCGCAGGATACAAAATCAATGTACAGAAATCAGTTGCATTCTTATACACTAATAATGAAGCAACAGAAAGACAAATAAAGAAACTGATCCCATTCACAATTGCACCAAGAAGCATAAAATACCTAGGAATAAATCTAACCAAAGATGTAAAAGATCTGTATGCTGAAAACTATAGAAAGCATATGAAGGAAATTGAAGAAGATATAAAGAAATGGAAAAACATTCCATGCTCATAGATTGGAAGAATAAATATTGTTAAAATGTCAATACTACCCAAAGCTATCTACACATTCAGTGCAATCCCAATCAAAATTGCACCAGCATTCTTCTCAAAACTAGAACAAGCAATCCTAAAATTCATATGGAACCACAAAAGACCGCAAATAGCCAAAGTAATTTTGAAGAAGAAGACCAAAGCAGGAGGCATCACAATCCCAGACTTTAGCCTCTACCACAAAGCTGTAATCATCAAGACAGCATGGTACTGGCACCAAAACAGACACATAGACCAATGGAATAGAATAGAAACCCCAGAACTAGACCCACAAACGTATGGCCAACTCATCTTTGACAAAGCAGGAAAGAACATCCAATGGAAAAAAGACAGTCTCTTTTTATTTCCTTATAAAGCATGGTTTTGTGTTATATGTAGTACCTTGTTGCTAAATCAGCTCTTAGATGTATTTTCTATGTTTTCTTCTGAAACTTTAATATTTTTATATTGCTCTTAGTACTGATATTCAACTTTTGTACAAGGTTGAAGTATAAATGAAGTTCATATTTCATGTATGGATATCTAATTGAAAATACTATCCTTGCCTTGTCATTTTTTGTCAAAAATGTATCACTCATATTTGTGTAATGTCACTTTTTATCTCTGGTAATTTTCCTAATTCTAAAGCATATTTTGTATGATAGTATCATATCCATTCCAGCATTGTCCTGGTTTGGATTTGCATGGTTTATCATTCCCTATCTTTTACTTTTAATCTATTGATACTTTTATAATTAAGTTTGGTTTCCTGCAGGCAATATATAATTGATTCTTATATTTTTATCTGATCTCATAAATAATCTCTGTTTTGTAATTGGTGTGTTCTAGTAAGTTGCATTATTTTAATTTTAATTTGCTATTTGGATATTTTTATACTTTTGCTGAGGAATTACAACCTGCATACCTAATTCTTCAGAGGCTATGCAGAGGTATTATTTTACCAATTCAACTAAAACTTAGAAGCCTTACAATCATATCGTTCCCTTTACCCTTCTCTCTTTTTTAGTGTTAACATTGTGTTATTGTTGTCACATGCACTGTACCTTTATACTACTATACTATACATGTACTAGGTCAAACACTTATATAATTTTTGCCTTCTAACTTAGTCTCTCGTATTGGCCCAGATATTTACAAATTTTGCTCTTCTTCCTTTATTCCTTATGCCTCAAATTTCTATCTGCTATAATTTGTCTTAAGCCCCAAAATCTTCCTTCCGAATTTTTTTTGAGCTGGTCAGCTGGTCATAAATTGTCATAGTTTTCCTTAATCTGCAAACATTTTTATCTTACCTTTACTGCTTATGAATATGATAGGTGCTCATAAAATTCAGAATTACCAGTTCTTTAGTAGTTTGTGATGTTACTGGGCATTGTTTTCCTTGAGTTTCTCTCTCTGTTCCAGATTCTCTGTCACTCTGCTTCCTGTGGCCCTTTTCCTGGTCCACTGGCTAGAAAGGGGAGGTTCTTTCACCACCCTGACCTGCTGTCCTGCAGTTTCATGCAATTGGGAGAGTCTCATGGTGAGGTGGTAGGAGAAAAGAGAGAAAATAATAGCAGAGATTTCCCCTACACTCTTTAGACCAAATGGACCCCTTTCACACTCCCTCTGTGCAGAAGGATGGGCTCTGAGTCATTTTTTAAAGATGTAATTGACATATAACACGGTATAAGTTGGAGGTAAATAATATGTTGACTTGATATATTTATATATTTGTAGTATGATCACCACCATACCTTTAGCTTAACAACTCTAAGATCATGTCACATAATTATTGTTTCTTTTTTTGTGGTCAGAACACTTAAGATCTAGTCTGAGAACAAACTGAAGGTTTATGGGGCATGGGAGGGAGGGGTGGGTGATGTGTATTGAGGAGGGCACCTGTTGGGATGAGCACTGGGTGTTGTATGGAAACCAATTTGACAATAAATTTCATTAAAAAAAGATCTAATCTCTTAGCAATCTTGAAGTATATAATGCAGTGTTGTTTATTGTAATCACTATGCTGTGCTTTAGGTCTCCAGAATTTATTTATCTACTAGATGCAGGTTTATACCCTTTTAACATCTCTGAGTCTTAGTGCATTAGCACTGTGGCTTTATGCTTGAACCTGCCTTTTATCCTGACCTGGTCTGAGAAGAAAGATTTCTCTCCCACATTCCCCTGCATGCAGACTCTTTCACCTATTCCTCTTCCTGGAAGGTGTAGTTTTCTCTGATTTTTTGTTATGTGCATTCACTGACCATTTCCAGGATTTGGATCATTCACAGGTAAAAATCAGTAGATAAACGAGGTGGGATAAAGGAGAAGAAGAACAAAGACAGTAGAAATTTACCACAGTACAGGTCCTTCAGTTTTGGTTTCTCTTATATCTGCCTGTTCTTTAGTTTTTTGAGTCCTCAAGGAGTTTGTTATTTTGTCCAGAATTTTAGATGTAATCAGAGGTAGAGATAGGTTGATGTAGATTCATTCCATCTTATTGGGCTAAGAAGTCAAATCAGTGTCTTTTTCTCTAAAATTTGTTAAAAGGGAAAAAAAAGTACTTAGTATAGTTTTGAATTATAATTTTAGAATGTCAAACACATTTTTTTTATCTTCAGTGAAGTGAAAAACAAATTTTTCTGTTACTTAGTGGCCATTCCAGGCATCTCATAAAGAATTTACATGTAAAATGCATCTTATAGGTTTTGGTGCTCTGAATTTAGAAACTTTGTTATCAGAGGAGAGAAGATATGGATATACCTTCTCAGAATCAAAACACAGCCCATAGGTAATATTTTCAAAGTCTACAATAATAAATAACAGCTTCTATGAACTCCTTTTAAATAATTAAAAACTAATATAGAAATTTAATATACGTTTCTTTTTTTATTTTATTTTTTTTTGTTTTAGTCTTAAGAGGGAGAGAGACAGACACAGTGCATGAGCAGGGGGAGGGGCAGAGCAAGAGAAGGACAGAGAATGTGAAGCAGGCTCCAGGCTCTGATCTGTCAGCACAGAGCTCAACTTGGGGCTCAAACTCACAAGCCGTGAGATTATGACCTGAGCTGAAATCGGCTCAACTGACTGAGCCACTCAGGCACCCCAAATATAACAGTTTCATGATGAAATACAAACTGTTCTGTGGACACAGGATAAATTCGCCATTTTATAGAAGGAAACTCAAATTTTTTATTTGTTTCCTGTTGTATATCATCCATGTGAAAGGACAAGTTTTTTGTTTTTTTGTTTGTTACCAAACATCTCTATGTGTATGTGGCTAGACATATGCCAATGTATAATTATAAATACAGATGATACACTTAAAATATCCCATTTTTAAATATAATTATCTTTATCAGCATAATATGTAGAGAATATATGTATTATAATATGTTATCTCAACAAGTTGGAATACTTATAAAACAGAAATATCATATTTCTTTTCTATGTATTCATGTATATTATAACTCTTTCACCTAGTAGAATCTCAAACATATTAAATACTAATATGTTAACCAAAGTACTTATTTTTATTTATAACAAACACAAGAAAAAGTAGAAAACAGAAAACCAGGAACTATTGAAATGTTCTCCCTATGAGAACAGATTTCATATTTACAAAATGTAGGTCAAAACCAGAAATATTAACAGTATCTAAAAATATTTTAATTTCCTGGTACTCTATAGTTTTCTATAATGAAAGATTAAGAAGTAGGAATAAATTAATATAAATGATCAACATTTTATGTTTTTACTTTCCCAGACATATACCAGGTTTCTGCAGATTGATCATAATTTAATTCAATTTAGTAATAATGTAATGTTTTAAACTTAACTAAGGATCTTGATATTAATCATAAAGCCAATGGAAAACAATATAAAAATAACTAAATCCTGAGAAATAAAACCCTAATCTTGTAAACAACAACAACTAGAATATAATTTTTACATGGTGGTCTGTAGAAATCAGGAAGACAGAGCTGTTTTAAATGAAATTATTAAATCAACATAATTAGTTTAAAGATTCACCCTGTAACTAGCTATATTACAAAACTTCTTAATATTCATCTTATATCTCTATGTTTTAATAGAGATTTAAAATCATATTTATATCATATTGTATCATATTCATGGTTTTTTTGTGAACTGATAACCAATATTTTTTTTCTTATCTATCATTCTAATAACAAGATTATATTTAAGTTTACTTCTCAATTTGCTGTTTTAGAAAAAAACAAAAACAAAATGTGATATTTAAAGTATTAACAAAATTTCTCTTTTTTTTCCTATTAATTTTAGTTGGACTAGATATTCCTAGAATGATGACTATCTAGATAAATTGCATATTTTAAGAAAATTAGTTCATCTTTAAAATTGCCTGACAAGGAAAAAAGAGAGACATAAAGGAATAGTTTTTATAAAAAGCAATGACAAAGATTCAGCTACAGACAGATACTATATTCTATTTTTAAATACAAGGGAAGTCTTATATGCAGGAAACCATTTTGAAACATAGACTCAGATTGTCAGAAAGCCCACAATAATGATTATAAGCAATAATTCAGGTTCCTGACAATCCTGTCAAGACCGTATGATTAGAAAGAATGAAAGGGGATGTCCTAAGTGAAGCAAACTATATTGAAGATAAATATGGTCGAAATTCTCCTCATTAGGATTTTCCCATTGTTCTAATATGCCTTTTGTGGTACGCAGAATATTATTTCCCTAAAGATCCCACATGCTGATCCCTAGAGCTTGTGAATGAATATGTGACCTTTAACAGCAAAGAAGACTATAGATGTGCTCAAGTTGAAGATTTTTAAATGAGTCCCACTGTAATCACAAGGTTCCTTATAAATGGGAGACAGGAAGAGGAAGAGTTAGAGCCAAAAAGGAGATGTAATGGCTAAAGCAGATTTTTGAGTGATATGATTGATGACTTTGAAGATGGAAGGGCCTTCAGTCAATGAATAAAGTCTGTCTCCAGAAGTTAGAAAAGGCAAGAACCTTCAAAAGGAAACCGACCCTGCTGATACCATGATTCCAGCCCCATGAAACACATTTCAGACTTCTGACCTTCAGAACTGTAAGAAAATAAATTTATGTTGTTTTAATTTAAATTTAAGCCATGAAGTTTGTGGTTAATTTGTTATAATATAAATAGGAAACTAATAAAATTATCAAATGAATAATCTTTTCTCTCTAAAGTTAGAAACCATGAGAAATTGGTTGATGATAGGTCAGAAGAGAAGTATCATTTGCATGTATCTAACATCCTCAACCTTACAGCAAAGACACCCTCAAGTGTAGACTTTAGAAATGGGGAGCCTCCTCATGTATGGAATGTGAACATAAGAAATTTATTTTGTATTCACCTCACAGTTTGGGGGATACATTTGTTATGATTATTTTTCAGGCAACTTGAGAAAGATAATATCTTTATGTCACTTAGGATACAAGATGCTGAAGAGCCAAGCATCTGTATCCTATATGTCTGTGAATCAGGATGAGGCTTTGCTGAGGCAGCTGCCTAACAGTTGAAAGCAAATATGTGAATATGAGGAGAAGCATTCGCTGTGCTCTTCTGATTACACTAAATGTGAATGTGAAGAGCTGAAATGTAAAGAAAGCAAAACGTGGGTTGCTTAAGGAGAGTGGTGATATTTTGGTAGCATATCACTAGTGACTGTCCTATGGATTTTCTAAAGGATAGCTTGCATGAAGGCTTCTGACACACCCAGACTCAAACTCTTAGAAATAAAATATGCCTGGTTAACAGTTTCATGTGACAGCGTATACTTTGGATAGCATATTGTTTACTCAGATACACATGTGCCATCAGCATCTGGTGGCAACAACATATGGGGAAAATTGGACAGCCCCTGCCTCAACAGGCCAACCAAAAATGGCACCTTTGGGACTGGTCTTGGAATATGGAGTCAAGTCAAAGTGGCAGTTCTGGAGGTTTGGTATAACAAGGAAAAAGATTTGCAAGTAGAAATATGAACGTTAGAGATTAGAGGGAGAGCCCTCCAAGGAGGCTTGTCAAGGCTGCAAACAGTTTGGAAAATTTTGTGGAAACAGTGGAAGAATTTGTGTGTGGACTACATGCATCACAAGACTCACAGAATGTCTCTAATACAACAAATCAAATTGAGGGCTTGTGCTCTTACCCTATATTAGATATATTTATCACTAAAGAATCTGAAGTTTAATAGTCAGTGATCAGGATTATAGATATCCATCCAGGGCAGGATAGGGTGAGAAAGGTTTGTGCAAGTCTTGTGGTAAAACTAACCTATGGCTATCTGGCTTTTATTATTGTCTTTAATGACTTGAACATAATAATTTAAAAGGGAATTTACCTTTTAACTGGTTGAAATAGGGACAATATGATTGTATCCTCAGGTGAGATCAATGGGGCAGTGTTTCACAGTAACATCTGCAAGTTTGTATTGGTGAAAACTGTTTTATTATATCTTAGAATATTACTATGCATCATCTACTGAACCATATGTTCTAATTACCAACCTAAACACTGCAATTGTATAGTTAATGGGTAAAAGTTACTTCTGTGGAAGAGGAATGGAAAATGATATTCTAATTGTAACTATTTATCTGTATCAAACATTTGTCTAATGCTGTTATGCAGTATAAAAGGTTTTATAAGATTATTAGTATAATTAAATACAAAGCAAATATAGAAATGAAAAAAATCTAGGATGAGAAAGCATTTGGAAAGATTAAATTGAAGTCCTCAATGTGATACTCATGGAATAAGATTAGCCAGAAAAAGAGGTCAAATTGGCCTTAAATTACCATGTGATAGAATGCTTCCATCAACACACGTAAAAAAGTACAAGTATCTCTTAATACAAGAGCAAAACGAATATTCCAACTGGTAAAAGATTATTAAGAGACCTATGAAGTGAGAAGCTCACTTTCTCTCTCTGTCTCTCTCTCTCTTTTGTTGTTTGAATGAATGAATTTCTGATTTGTATCATATGATTCAAATCCTGTGATCATTGACATGGTAGAAAGATTATAGCTTTCTATAAAATGATGCATAAATATTTTAATACTAATGAAGGAGGATAGTTAAGATACATGAGGCAAATGACACCACATAGGATTAAAGTGTACACTGGGGTGGGATAGGTAGCAGGAAGCAGAAACATGATTTGCCCTCCTTAGGTGTGCATCAGGCACTTTTAATCTTCACCAGAATTCCTTGTCAGTATGGACCAGTGGAATTCAGTAGCTGAACAATAAACGAGTGCCCTACAGGGTTTAACAAGTACTGATTACTGATCTAAGACTGCTTTAAAAGGATATGTCTAGTTCATCCAGATCGTTTATTGTGAATAAACCTGAAATATATGCACTACAAACACATGACTAGTGGATTTTATAGGCTTAGAGACAATAAAACTTAGTATTCCCTGAGTTAATTCATTCTGCACACAATTCTTGTCTCTCTGAATCTGAAATACTTTTCAGCGTGAAAAAGGAGTCCTAAGAATATGCATGTGCTGGCATTGGGATTGCCCAGGTATTGGAGTGGATTTTGTTTCTGTAGAGTGTCTCTTACTAATTGGAATTAAAGTTGGGCTCTGTATTGAGACTGGAAAACAAAACTATTTGTAATTTTCTCATTTCATACCACTAAATATTTCAGTATCTGGCATCCACACCCTATGCTATCCCTTTTTTCTATTTCCTCATTTTTGGGCACTGATTTCTTTTTCTTATCACCTTCCCAAGCTCTGTTCTTAACAATATTCAACTTTTAATTAAATAATTCTACTCATCTTATAAAAAACTTGGCAATATTCTCAAAATAAATTTTAAAAATTAAATTCTAATTACAAAATTTACAACACAGAACTCTTCAGTTATGTTCAGTTCTCTGCTTCTCTTCACATTCAGAAGTGCTGCTAAGAAATCTTGTCTCTGCTCTTGAATTGTGCTTCCCATCTTTTCTGAATCAACTTTATTCAGTACTATTTATTTAAAACAGCTCCTCTGTCATCACTTTTGGTCTCCACTGGGCCACATCTAAGCAGCATTTAAAATAGTTGCTAACTCTGTCCTTCATGAAACTCTTTTTTTTTTATATTTGACCCATAAAAATCTAAACCATTTATTCTTTTTCATTTGAGGATATATATATTACAAACATGTGGCCATTTGGCAATAGTCCTAATCTCTTTTAAATTACATTAGGCTCCATGACTTTTAAACACTATTGAACAGGCTTCTTCATTGTATTACTATGTTAATTTCTTTTTTTTTATATGAAATTTATTGACAAATTGGTTTCCATACAACACCCAGTGCTCATCCCAAAAGGTGCCCTCCTCAATACCCATCACCCACCCTACCCTCCCTCCCACCCCCCATCAACCCTCAGTTTGGTCTCAGTTTTTAACAGTCTCTTATGCTTTGGCTCTCTCCCATTCTAACCTCTTTTTTTTTTTTTCCTTCCCCTCCCCCATGGGTTCCTGTTAAGTTTCTCAGGATCCATATAAGAGTGAAACCATATGGTATCTGTCTTTCTCTGTATGGCTTATTTCACTTAGCATCACACTCTCCAGTTCCATCCACGTTGCTACAAAAGGCCATATTTCATTTTTTCTCATTGCCACGTAATATTCCATTGTGTATATAAACCACAATTTCTTTATCCATTCATCAGTTGATGGACATTTAGGCTCTTTCCATAATTTGGCTATTGTTGAGAGTGCTGCTATGAACATTGGGGTACAAGTGGCCCTATGCATCAGTGCTCCTGTATCCCTTGGATAAATTCCTAGCAGTGCTATTGCTGGGTCATAGGGTAGGTCTATTTTCAATTTTCTGAGGAACCTCCACACTGCTTTCCAGAGCAGCTGCACCAATTTGCATTCCCACCAACAGTGCAAGAGGGTTCCCGTTTCTCCACATCCTCTCCAGCATCTATAGTCTCCTGATTTGTTTATTTTGGCCACTCTGACTGGCGTGAGGTGATACCTGAGTGTGGTTTTGATTTGTATTTCCCTGATGAGGAGCGACGTTGAACATCTTTTCATGTGCCTGTTGGCCATCCGGATGTCTTCTTTAGAGAAGTGTCTATTCATGTTTTCTGCCCATTTCTTCACTGGGTTATTTGTTTTTCGGGTGTGGAGTTTGGTGAGCTCTTTATAGATTTTGGATACCAGCCCTTTGTCCGATATGTCATTTGCAAATATCTTTTCCCATTCCGTTGGTTGCCTTTTAGTTTTGTTGGTTGTTTCCTTTGCTGTGCAGAAGCTTTTTATCTTCATAAGGTCCCAGTAATTCACTTTTGCTTTTAATTCCCTTGCCTTTGGGGATGTGTCGAGTAAGAGATTGCTACGGCTGAGGTCAGAGAGGTCTTTTCCTGTTTTCTCCTCTAAGGTTTTGATGGTTTCCTGTCTCACATTTAGGTCCTTTATCCATTTTGAGTTTATTTTTGTGAATGGTGTGAGAAAGTGGTCTAGTTTCAACCTTCTGCATGTTGCTGTCCAGTTCTCCCAGCACCATTTGTTAAAGAGGCTGTCTTTTTTCCATTGGATGTTCTTTCCTGCTTTGTCAAAGATGAGTTGGCCATACGTTTGTGGGTCTAGTACCGGAGTTTCTATTCTATTCCATTGGTCTATGTGTCTGTTTTTGTGCCAAGTCCTTCATGAAACTCTTGTTTCCAAGGTATCCTATGAGTTCTCCCAAATGTTTTTTCCTGTTCTAGCTAATTTTCAACTCCCCAGGAATATGACTCATATCTTTCTGAAATTTCTTGAAATTCCTGAGCTTCTTTGATGTTCCCCGTTGTCAGTTCTTGGATGGAGATCTTTGCTACTCTGTTTAATTCCATTCCCTGGAGTGATTGTATCTAGTCTTTTGGCTATATAATTATATTGATTATTCAAATTATTGCTCTAGCCCAATATAGTTCCCTGTATTCTATATTTGTAGATAAAAATGACCACATAAATCTCCTTATACATACATAGTAGGTAATTCAGGCCTTCTGTATTCAAAAGGAAACTTGAATTCTCCATTCAGCCTCTCAGTTCTCACCACTTCTCTCATTATTGCCTCAGTCAATCCACTGTCTCTCATTAGGGCTGTGAGATAACCCTTTCTGCAATGCTAAAACTATTGAAAATGATGAAAGTAACCATACTGTCCGTATATGGTAGCCACTAGCAACATGTGTCTGTTGAATACTTGAATTGTGGTTAGTGGGACTAAAGATGTGAAATTTTAATCTTATTTAGTTTTAATTACATGAATTGTAATATAAAGAGCTACATGTGGCTAGTAGCTTCCACATGTAGCTTTTACTTATAGCAGAACAGTAAAAATGCCCTTCTGAAATCATGCCACTTTCAGATTCAAATTTCTCCAAGTCTTTCTGTTATCCTTAAGGTTAAGCTCAGTTCTCTACTGTGGGAAAGCTCAGTTCTCTACTTACATAAATGGGTTAGAAGAAAGCTTAGGGCAGAAAGCCGCCACCACGGGGCAAAAGTGCCCAAGGTTAGCTAGCAGGTTATTGTAACTGGATCGTGAGTAACTTGTTATATCACCTGCAGGAAATTACTTTCCATCTGGTGGCAATATAATTTGATTACAAACTCCACTTGCCCCCCAGACCCTTTGCTTACACACACAAGTTAATGATTACTGTCTGATTGTTTTCTCCATGTTCAGATGTGTAAGATCTTGTTTTCTTCACATTCACCACATGGGTGATATCTTGTGAGCTCAATAAATACAGAGATGAAACCCCTGTTCGGGCTCTTGTCTCCTCTCGGACAGTAGCCTCTCTCGTATTCAATTCTGCATCTGCTCTCTTGCTGGACAAGAGAGAACTCCAGACCCATAGTCTGCGATATCCTACAATAGCCAAATATATTTGGTCCCTTCATCCGAAGGACCCAGTTTAATAATCTAACTCGATTTCTGTTTTTTATCCCTTAGCTTACTCTACCCTGGTCTTGAAATCAACCTGTTTATTCTTCAGCATGTTACTCTAAGGGAGAAGACGACATGTTTGTGCTTCAAGGTCCGTATATTAGCTGTAGCCTCATCCTGCAACACTGTCCTTACAGATATTTTTATGACTTGCTTCCTAATGTGTTTGATCTCTCCTAAGTGACTATACTTTAGAGAATCCCTCTTATTTAAGATAATAATCCCCATTACTCTCTTCCCCATGATATGCTTCCTGTTTCTATATAACACAGATCAATTTTTAAAATGTATAAGAATGTATAGTAATGAACATGAGTTTGTATAATGGTTTATTGTCTTCATGAGAACAGAATATTTGTTTATAGCTCAAGTTTCAGAAGCTGGAAGAGAGACTTCTATATAACTAAGGTTTAATACATACTCTTTGTCCAAATAGACAAAAAAATTATTAATAAACATTAGAATGACAGTATACATTCTTCAAGGAATTTGAAAATTACATATATTCAAAATTTTAAAAGAAAAGCAACAAGTCTGGATCAAAGTTAAAGTCATTCAAAAATATTAGAGTGCTATATAAAAATTCAAAGTCATGCCATATCGATAGATGTAAGTATGACAAAAATCTATTTTTAATGTCCTTTTAAAAACAAAAAAATAAAAAATAGAATGAGCAAAAAAAAGGCAAATGGTTTAAAATAATTACAAAAAAAGGTGGCATCATGAACTTAATTTCAAACAAGTATGAACTGAGGGCAATTAATTAAAAACAGTATGGCCACAAATAGGATAAAGGATGTAGTCTGTAATTAAGATCTATAAGCTGGGCCTTGTTAGCTTTCATATATTTGTTAGAACTGCAGTGTACTTTTAAACTATGATTTGTACTTGTAAATTTAGGATATATTAAGATATCCTTAAAATATGGTGCTTAACAAATTGTTGTATTTTGGTTCAGTGCAGAATTCATCTTTAAAAAATTTTTTTATTGTTTATTTACTTTTGAGAGACAGAGAGATAGTGGGGAAGGGGTAGAGAGAGAGAGGGAGACACAGAATCTCAAGCAGGCTCTAGGCTCTGAGCTGTCAGCACAGAGCCCAAAGCCGGGGTGAAACTCATGGAGTGTGAGATCATGACCTGAGATGAAGTCGATGCTTAGATGACTGAGCCTCCCCCAGGCACCCCCAGAATGCATCCATTTTTAATAGCACACCAGTGACATGCCATTAAATTACAGATGTATGGTGATAACCCATAGTAGTATACTTCTGATCACTTAGCTCAACCTTCTTGTCTAGGTAAAGGGAATTACTCTTTATCAATGCTGTGTGTACAAATACAGGCAGAAATAATAGAATCATTTCTTCTTTAATTCTGTTACCTCCATAAACATTTTACGATACCTTGCTGTTTTACAATAATCTTATTACCTGTTGAAAATAATATGGCAAGTAATTTAATTTTGGTAAATTAAGGTGGTTGTATTAAATAAGGATAAATGTGATGAATCTCTTGTGGACTAAGATCTATTTAGCACATAATTCAGTTGAAAATATCTGCTGATTTGTATTAATTGGAAGGTATAACATTTGAAAAACTTTGTAGTCTCATTTAGATTTTATTTGCAACAAATTATGGGTAATGCATTTGGGACTTCTCAGATATTTGTAAACGAATAGATACCCATAGTAAAAGGCATTTATACCTAAGAAAACAAAATATTAATTTTGACTACAGTAATTATTTTCATAACTAACATTTGTTCAGCCAAATGCAATTTTTAATGTGAACTAATGAGTGTGTTAGGAGGAAACAGCCATACACAATGTATAGGAGCATTTGTGTACTCCACAAATCCAGAGAGGAACAGTGGGTGGGCAAGTATGAAAATAATATCCCATATACTGTGCAACGATGTGTCATTCATTATTGTATAATGATAGCACTTGAAATCTTGTATTTTGTTGGGGCACCTGGGTGGCTTAGGTGGCTAAGTGTCCAACTATTGGTTTCAGCTCAGGTCACCATCTCTTGGTTTGTGAACTTGAGACCCACGTCAGGCTCCACACTGTTAGCATGAAGCCTGCTTGGGATTCTCTCTGACCCTCTCTTTGCCCCTCCCCCTCTTGCTCTGTCTCTCAAAATAAGTAACTTTAAATTTTTAAAAATATTTTATCATGTACTCATGCCCATTTTTGTAACATTGTAGCATAGTTGATCTTCTCTATTCCAGTTTTATTTCAGGAAAAAAATTGGGGAAAAATTATTTGTATTTGATTTCTTATCAAGAATAAGTTTAATAGGGGCACCTGGGTGACTCAGTTGGTTAAGTATCTGATTCTTGATTTTGGCTCAGGTCATGATTTCACAGTCATGAGATTGTGCCCCACAGGTCTGGCTCTGCACTGGGCTTAGAGCCTGCTTAAGATTCTTTCCCTCTTCCTCTGCCCCTCCTCCACTCATGCACAAGCCCTCCCAATCAATCAATAAACAAACAAACAATAAAACTGTTAAATTATTCAATGTTAGTTAAGAGAAAAACTCCCCCAAATGGGTACGTTCTATTGGGAAATATGCATCTTCATAGTAGGATAAATCACTGGTAAAATTTAAAAAAATAATAATAAAAGATTGGTTTTAAAAAATCAGTATTTTTGTTTTATTCCAAGAAAATAAAAAGCATGTATCCAGCAAACTTTGAAGTGATGTCTTGAGTATCTGGTGATCAGAAACATTAAAAAAGCAATAAAACCATTGTTTTCTAACAAAAAATGGCAACATCAAAATTTTGATAGTTTTTGATAGGGCTAAAAAACAGTCATACACTCTAATTTATGTTTTATTGTTATTTTAATGATTTTTTTGTTTATTACATTGATAATTCATTATTACATGCTGGAAATATTTTGACATTTTTTACAGTGATCTCCTTTAATGATAAAGTACGTACTTAAACGGTGCAATAATTTATCTTGGTTTCTGTATATTATTTCAGTAAATGATGACTTTCCTTTGCAACATTTATATATATGATTTCTGTTTTGTGTTGTGTTGTGTTTAGTGAAAATGCCCTGGGATTTCAGTATAAATGTCGGTGCTTCCTTTGGTTTTCTGATAAAGGCAGTTTACTTGTTATTTCTATATTCCTTAGAGATGGTCTTTTGCTTTCTTTTTTAAATTATCGGTATCAAATAAACTTTGTACTTAATCCATCATAGTACTTTTTGGTTTTTTCAGATCCTGTTTTGTTTTCTCTTACCCTGTGTATGGAACCACTGAGGGAATGGAACTTCATTATCAGATGTGTGCTCTTGGTTATTCTTTGCTTGACCTTGGGCTCTGCCATTTTCTTTTATAGGCAGTTTTCTCTGAGATGTTTGGCTTATCATCAGCCTGTGCAGTATCCAGTTTTTATAATGTATTCTCTTTTAACATAGAAAATGTTCAACTTACTCATACCACATTCTAACCTACATCATATCTACTTATGACAACAGGAAGATTTCTAGTATTTCAGAGCATTTGTATTTGTTTATGTACAAATTTGTATTTGTTACAAAACAATTGCACACCTTTCCTGTTTTGTTTAAGATTTGTTGAATTTTATAAAGATACTTGTAGTTTGATGGCACTTATAGTAAAGAAACAATATACTGTGTACACTTGCAATATACCAGGCCCTCTTCTAGGCACTTTATTTTTTTTTTAAGTTTTTATTTAAACTCCAGTTAGTTAACATACAGTGTACTATTAGTTTCAGGTGTACAACGTAGTGATGCAACAATTCCGTACAAAACCCGGTGCTCATCACGAGTGCACTCCTTAATTCCCATCACCTATTTAGCGCATCTCCCCACCCACCTCCCCTCTGGTTTGTTCTTTGTAGTTAGGAGTCAGTTTCTTTGTCTCTCTCTCTCTTTTTCTCTATGCTCATTTGTCTTGTTTCTTAAATTCCACATATAAGTGAAATCATATGGTATTTGTCTTTCTCTGACATATTTTGGTTAACATAATCCTCTCTAGTTCCATCCATGTCATTGCAAATGGCAAGATTTCATTCTTTTTTAAGGCTGAGTGATATTCCATTGTATAGCTATACCACATCTTCTGTATTTAGCAATCAGTTGATGGACATCTGGGCTGTTTCCATTATTTGGCTGTTGTTGATAATACTGCATCAAGGGTGCATGTAGGCAGTTTCTTTTTCTTTTTCTTTTTACTTAATTTAATTAATTTTTTTCCAAGTCAGTCATGACTTAGCTTGCCAAGAGCTTAGTGAGAGTGGCTCTGCAGACCACGGTGCAGCCCTCTTGGCACTTGATTTTTAAAATTTACACTTACATCCTGAAATACTTTGACTCCATTGATTAGACAATAAGTTTGAGAAAAACAAAAACAAAAACATACAGCCAAGGGCAAGACTAGGTTTCAAACCCAAAATGTAACTAATATCTCTAAGTTCTCTGTGTAAAATATGCATTTCTATTGAAGATATCCTAGATTAAATATTGCTCTTTCTCAGTCTCTCTTGCTCCTTCACTCCACTTCTCTTTTCCCTGTGTGTGTGTGTTTGCATGAACATGTGTGAGTTAGCATAGACTTTCACGAAAAATGTAAGGAGACCTAACTGTTGGGTAGGGAGTGGGGAATAATTTGAATTTTAGCAAATGAAGTTAAATCTGTATTATTCACAGTAATTAAAAATCAGCAAACACCACTACAACATAATACTATCATGGCAAATACAGGGGTGGGACAGTTAATAGACTATATTTACGAGGAATTAGTGTATCCAGGGATCTGTAATCTTGTTAAAATATATGGCATTGTAACTGTCATTCATTACTGCTAAATGTTTTGTTAGATGATGCACTTCCTTACTCATTTATTTCAGTTTATTGTTTTTTTTAAATCATCTAACTTTTTATCAAGATAAAGAAAAAAACTCCAATTAAGAGAGTTTTGAGAAACTATATTAGAAAGATAAAATTTAGTATTCTGAAGTCTGCTTATTTACACATTCTTTCTTCTCTTCCAGAATATGTACCACTTACAGGCCAGGAAGGTATCTTATTTATATTTTTATCCATTGCACCTGGGAGGATGTCTGTTACTAGAACTGGCTCCTTAAATATTTGGTAAAAATTAAATCAAATGGTAGATGCCCATAATTAGTTCAGCTTAATTTAAGTATGTTTCCGTATTGTTGGTAGATACAAACTTTTAATCCAGACTGTATGTTATTTTTTCCTCAGGTTTCATAAATAAATTAACAAAGTATTGACATAAAACAAAAACAGTGGTTTGCTCCTCAGTTAGCTATAAGAAACTTTTTTAAAAGACAAAGTTTGGCTTCGAGGCAATTTTCCCTTCTCTTTTGAACCTTTAACGCCATACTAATAAAAAGCATTGGTATAGTGTTGAGCATGAACCTTATGAAGCGATAACATCTATCCACTAAATGTGCTAAACTGTTCTAATTGAAAACAATATTCAGCAATACCATTAAGGTAATTAGAAGCTCTATTGTAAATTAACAACTTTAAGAAAACTAATTTTCCAGATAGGACTACATGGGTAATGCAGGCAAATATGTACCTAATAATTGTGATTTTAAAAGTATGCTTACTCTCTAAAGGAACATTTTAAGACTCAATATTTTCTAATTGTTACTTTCATTTAACTTTTCAATAGTTGAAGCTGTTTCTCTCTTAAAATCACATTGACTTTAGACCACATAGTTTATAGTGCATCAACTGCTTATTTTCTTCTAGATTAAAATAGCATTGTAGTACTTTTGAGTTGTATATACTGTGCTTTGTTCTAGAGACATTTTGAAAACAGGCAAAAAAAAAAAAAATAGATACCTAAAAAGGTAAAATTTCTCACTTAAAAGATATGTATAAAGAAACAAAGGGTAGAAACAGTAGTTAATGTAAACTATTATTAAAATAGAAAAAAAAAGTCTAGGAACAAAAATAACAATGCTATATTCATGATATTCATATGTCCAAACTCTTTTTGGTAAATTTGATTAATCATGAAGAGTAATTCTTTTGGACTATTTACTGCTACTCTAAAATATAAATATAGCAAACCTAACACCTGGAGAAATGGAGTCACATTCATCAGTTGTACCCACACTTAAACTATTCTGTGTAATCAGTGTTGTGTCATTGTTTTCTGTAAGAATTACAGTTTCAGGCACATGCCTGTTGAAGTCACATAGTATAAGTCACACTGAAGTAATGATAGAGAAGGAGCAATATGGATAAAAGTTTACAGTAATCCCAGTCTTTTGTTTGTGAGGTCTTTTATGATTTCCCAAACTAAAGTAGATATCCCTGCTACCTCCTCCATTATACCAAGTAATTCCCCAAATCTAACTCTCAGTAGACATCACTGTAGTCAATTTACCACTTTCTATTCTGGTCTCTGTATCTTCATTTGGAGACATAATTTTTGCAGTATCTGCTGTTAACATAGTACCTGGCACAAAGTATGTATAAAGTAAGTACTAGATAAATGCACAAGTAAATGGGTGGGTTTAACCAGTTAGTCTTTGAAAGTTACAAATACCTTGAAGCCTTGAATATTCTACATGGATAGTTAACATATGCTTATTAAAGTCCTCTAAATATAGAGTTGTTGTAATTTAAATATTTTCTTACATGTTCACCTCCTCTGACCTATGAACTCTTCCAGGGAAGGGAACTCTTATCTACTTTTATATCTCCAAAGCCTACCTCAGTATCTAAGTCTGGATAAACTTTTAATGAACTCTGTATGAACAAAGATCTAGAGGCAGGCCAAGAAGAATTGGTCAGAACATCTTTTTATTCACCTCATTACAATGTGACCTTATAAATCTTTGAAAAGATAGGAAGCTGAAGACATCTCCCCTTTCCTTCCTCCTTCCTTCCTTCCTCCCATTCTGTTTATCCTATTTGTGTATACTAACATACATTCACATACATATGTGTTTGTGTGTGTGTATACAGAAAGACAAACTTTCACTAAATCCTGAGTTACGTGAAACTAGAGGTTGTTCTAATTGTATAAAACTGTTCATTGCATAAATCAAAAGCCGTGCTAATGGCCTGTTTTATTTAACCTGATAATTGTCTCCTGTCCTTGTTCTATATATTTGCAAACTATTATAGAGAATGAGAATATTTGTATTTTTGCTACAACTATGAGAAGTTGCCTTGGTTGATAAATAGGTGATTACTTTATCCATTCAAATAATGGGATTGACATGCTTTCAGTTCACCAAACAACTTTTCAAAAACTTCTTTGAGTGGCAAAAGACTCAATGATGTTATGAAGCAAAAATAGGGAAGATATTTTAGTCAAAATTCATTTTAGTGATAACTAAAAACTAAATTGCATTTTGTTTTGTTTTGCCCAAAAAAGGCTTTTAATTGTATTTCTGCAAGAACACTGGGAAAGTAAATATACGAAGAATAGTATAACATGAACTCTGAGTAACAAAGTATTTAAAAATCACAATTTCTTGTAAAGTTTCATAAGCTTGATTCATATTTAGTAATTATGGAAATGAATCATTGATTTTTTTTTATTCTATTTGAATAACTGAAGTAATCAGTGTGAACAGCTCTATTCCTTGCTGTTCTATTGATTGAAATATACTTGTGAACGTCAGTGGGACTTTTGAATATTACAGATCACACTCATTTTGGTCAGTGATCTATCACAGATAATTGGTATTAAGAACCCAGCTGTGCCCTCTTGTTCTACTGATATTTTCAGCAGTTTTTTTTTCCTCCATAATAATTCGGAAAACTATAGATGAAACTCTGGTTGTTCATCAGTCACACCGGATTAATTGCCCTAAGTATCCCAAATCAGGAATAACAATTAAAAACAAACAAACAAAATTTTTAACAAAAACAAAGGAAGAAAATAATTTGAAAAGAACGAAAAAGTTCATCCAGCTAGAAGTCAGACTCTGACCTACCCTTAAATGTGAAAAATAACCAACACACACATACACATGCATGTTCTAACCCTAGAGCAGTTTATTTATTTTTTTAGAGCAGTTTCTTAAGTAGATTAAGGATCACTCCTCTCTAAAACAGTGTCCTACAAGCGTTTCCAACACTTTTTTAGTTCAAGTCCTCTGAGAGGCAGGTGCCAAAATGCAATTAGATCCACAATACATTTATTAAGGGACTGCCTTTCAGAGAGAGTGGAGAGGGAGCCTAGAATGTCTGGGAGAATTGTTAGTCAGGTGTGAAGATCTGACCTTGAATGAAGGTGAGAGGGAAGGAAGGAGGGTTAGGTAAATGCTTGATTTATTGCCATGCAGTTCTAAGGGAAGTTTCAGCAAAGCCAATAAGGAATCCTTGAGCCAATGCACCATTAGAAGATCTGGCCTGTCCCAGGAACCCAATTGCTTTCCTCTCGCTGCCACATTCAGCCAAGGTGGAAGCATTTGTAAGAAATAAGCCCTCAGCGGAAATGTAGTGATGGACTTCTAGAGCATACCACCGAGGGGCTGTCAGTTACTTTTTCTGTACTCCGAGATCTGAAAGCCTCCTTCTTATGGCTGCCTCACTCACCCTGTGCCAGGATTTGCTCTAGACTCATTCCAAGACACAGACATTAATCTTCTGTATTTTCTGAAATAGTGACACCAGAAATCCACCTTCGACTGTATCTCATGGCAGGAGAGGAAATACAGCTGTTGCCTCAAATATAGACACACAAGTGAATGTATATTTTATTAAGTGGAAGCCTTTGGGGCCAAGAATCAGACTTCTCTCAGGTCATTATGAACAGTCAGCGGCATGTGTACTTTTCTGCAGCAAAACAACAGAAGATTAAATGATCTGCCACAGACGTGTAAAACTCTGTGTCTACAATTTTTCCCAAATTTACAGTCACCCTGAACATTTTCAAGAGGCAGTATAAACCATTATGACCTATTATGAACCTCATTGATTATATTATAATAGAGTTATTTTCCCAACAGACAAATTCTGCAAAGCACATATAGAAGTAGATTGACCAATAAACAAATTAATCCCTTGGAAGCACAGGAATTTCTAGAAGCAAATATAGATAAATTGACAGAGACATTCTTAACATTCTATTTCCAAAATATTAACTAGTTTTAAAAAAAGGAAATTGAAAAACAAAATGATGGGCTGATGAACTCTGTCAAACATAACGTTTGGTTATGAAAAGCCTCTTTGGATTTTGGGTGTCCTGTTGTTACACAGTCATTTATTTAGATTTCAAGAGCAATTTAGTCATTGCAACAGTTTGAATAGCTGACTAGCAAAATTCATAGACAAATCAACAAAATTATATCATTGTGAGGGATGTAACCAAACTTATAGAGAGGCTAAGTTAATGGTATGTGAAATTTCTTATTTCTACTTAAAGCATTAGGAAGATGATGTAGTACTTTCAGGAATAAGGGACACTGGATGTAAAGAAGAAAAATCAAAGAGTTAATAGATTTTCAGTTCTTTCTGGATCATGTCATTCTACTGAGCAGGAAAGTCAACAAAGTCAAGTGTGCCAATAAGCCTATTAAAGAACTTCTCTAAAGTATGTTGAAAAAGAACTGGCAATCATACTATTATCATTAGATACATGTTAAGTGCAGCCTGAAGAAAGCAAACTTCACTTTAGCGACTCATATTTCTAGAAAAGGAGGCCCTTTTGCCACTGTAAAATTGCAGTTCATCAAATTTATTTTCTCAAAGAAAATTTATTTTCTCAAATTTATTTTCTCAAAGTTACCAATATTATATTGCATGAAAAAAAATATATTGCAATTCCTTCTCTTTAAAAATTGTTCATGCTGATGTTTTCTAGCCGTATGGTCTGTTTTTCTATCTGCAGACTTTGCTATGCTATATTTCATTTCTTCTTATTCACAGATTGATTACATTAGTGTGATCACTTAAACCATTTGAAATGTGTTGTCTTCAGATTATCAAATAATATATATCTAAGCCTCTCCCTCTTCTCTACAGAGATAGGACATTTTTTTATTCACTTTCCCATTGGAACTTCAGATATATTCTATATTTCAAAAGCAAGAAAAAGATAATCGAATTTATCATCAATTTTGTTTTAATTTTTCCAAATTGTTTGATATATAATTTTTCATAAGATGAGTTCTGTAACATTCTTTGCCTTGTCATCCTCAATATCCCCTGTAAAGGAAACTAGTGTTCAGCCTATCAATGATTTTCTTCTGCAGAGGTCTTTGAATTAATATGAACAAAACCATAATTGTCCTAATTAAGGAAACTAGGCAACAAGTGTACCTATTTTCCAGAATCTGTTAGGTATAATTAATGTAATATTCTCCTCTAATTCCTTAAGTCATTTATCTAGCCTCTCTTTTATGCTTGGTTCACAATTTTTTTTCTCTGTGTTTGTGTGTGTGCAGGCATGCGTGTGTGCATGTCTGTGTGTTGACATTAGCAGCTAGTATCTCTTTGTTTATAACTAACGGACACAACTTTTTGTTGTTTGGTTTTTTAATTTAATTTATTTCTGGGGAGAGAGAGAGAGACAGAGAATAAGTCAGAGAGAGGGACAGAGAGAGAGTGA
Organism: Prionailurus viverrinus; assembly: GCF_022837055.1. Lineage (NCBI taxonomy): Eukaryota > Metazoa > Chordata > Mammalia > Carnivora > Felidae > Prionailurus > Prionailurus viverrinus. The sequence goes on from NC_062561.1 coordinate 39,337,768, forward strand.
GAGAGAGAGAATCCCAAGCAGGCTCCATGCTCAGCACAAAGTCCACCACGAGACTCCATCCTACATCCCTGGGATCATGACCTGATATTAAGAGTCGGATGCTCAACTGACTGAGCCACTTAGGCACTGGGGGGATGAAGTTTTTTGGACATAGAGTTTTACAATAGTGTTTTTGTTAATCCCCATTTTTTTTTCTTTTTTCCCCTTTTTTCTTTCTGCTTTGTTGATGTTCTTGTTGTTGTTTCTCTCTGTTTCTAGCCATGAAATAAATTTGACTTGATATTTTTATCTCTGGGTTCATGTGAATTCTGTATATTGATAATATCACATTTTGTTTTATCTCTTCTGAATATTCCAGAGTTGATTCTCTATTTATAACTGCTTTGTAAATAATTCCACAAATCAAGCAGGCAAATTCCAACTATTTCCAACCTGGGCAGAGTATCTAGGATATCATCTCTTTGTCAGTATCTTTCATGCAGATGATAATATTATTAAGATCTTCCTGGACCCTGACTTCCACCATATCACACTGAATTCTTTCTTAGGTATATCTTGGCCATGTCTCACTTTTTAAGTCCTTACAGAATCTAGCCATATCAGTTTCTCTTGAATCTCTCCTCTGATGATAGGAAGAGGAAATGCCACTTATGTATAATAAATTTAAATCAAGATACATTCAAATTCTTCAAGATCAAACATGGTTTTCACTGTATTTCTTATTCCTAGACTTCAGGAACAGTAGGAAAAAAATGGAATTCTTAGGGGGAAAAATAAAGCTAAGATCTTTGGAGCCACATGAAACTCTAACAGACAAGAGAACAAAAATATGCTCTGTGAGTTGATGAAATATTTAAGGAGGAATCTGCAGGGGCGCCTGGGTGGCGCAGTCGGTTAACCGTCCGACTTCAGCCAGGTCACGATCTCGGGGTCCGTGAGTTCGAGCCCCGCGTCAGGCTCTGGGCGGATGGCTTGGAGCCTGGAGCCTGTTTCCGATTCTGTGTCTCCCTCTCTCTCTGCCCCGCCCCTGTTCATGCTCTGTCTCTCTCTGTCCCAAAAATAAATAAATGTTGAAAAAAAAATTAAAAAAAAAAAAAAAGGAGGAATCTGCATAACATCTCAAAAAGCATCTATGGCATTCTACTAATAAGATTCATAAAAATTACTGCAAGGTACATACTAATTACCAGAGATTTTACCTTTCATAGATCTGCAAAGCATTCCAAGACTACTTAAAAAAAAAATAAAAACCTGACATCAGTCACTTTCTGATGACTCAACACTAATTAAAAACCTTTCAAGAAAATTTTCCTGGATTCCTGTTATAAATAATCTTGCCAAGTCCTTCTAATCACTTTTGCCATTATTAAGTATCAGAATTTAAGGTCTAGAATGTGCATTTCAGGAACTGCAAGAAACTATCTCTATCTGATAATGATGCCAAGACCCGTTCTAAGCATAGGATTCTGCAAGTTTATTGTTTTGTTCATAAGTGCTTCCATGATCATTTTTGGCCATTTTACTTGTTGTAGGAGAGATTGTGCTACTTTGTCATGGGCCTTAGAGGCACGTGTTCTGGTCCAGTTGAATTTCCCAGACTAAGGGCTTCCAAGTATATGAAGAAGCTCCTTAGTGGCCTAGAATGTGTTTGCAGCCACATGTTTTATATATATCACACTTAGAAAACTTAATACTATTCAGTATGTTGTCCTGGCCATTTTGTCATTAGCAGCTATGTTCTGTCTTAGGAGATAACAGATATTTTTAAATCTCATTCAGTGGTTTTTTAGAGAATCAAGCTACCAAATATTCTCAGTCATTTTTTTTTCCTTGAGATAGAACTAAGTTTCCTGATTTGAATGCCGTGCCATGATGCAAATTAAATATAGGTAAATAAATAATCAGTCCAGGATTTTACACTTTAAAAGCATGATTATTACTCAGTGGATTCAGAAAATAATTTCCACTGTAGGGACTTGATCTAGGTGCTAAATATGAGTACATAGATTCATCAGGATGAATGATGAATGAAGGCTTCCATTATTATTCCTAACAGACAGACTACCATCTAGCAAATGTAAAACTTCTAGCCAAACAAAAAGATACTCCTGATGGAGGGCAGGGAGAAAAACACCTAAGCTATAAAATATACCATTGAAAAGTAGAAAATTAGTTTTATAGTTGGAAACCACTGTCTATGGCACCCATAGGTAGGTTTCTGGGATGGCAGTCTTACTAACATAATTGGGCCTTAGATTACTCAAGTGACAAATATCAAATGATATTACTAGCAAAGTATATATTTTTTAAAATCCCAGTTCTTCAAATTTAGAATATGAGAACAGACTTGTTTCTTATCTAAAAATGGAGTTTTACAATATCCCCTTCATACACCTACTTATTAACAGATGTTTAACAGTGTTAATAAATTTTCATTCTGGAGAATTTTCCCTTTAATACTATAAAAAATTGCAATCCCTGCATTTGCTTAGTCAGTTTAATGTAATCAGGTTTTATATTGACTGTAGCACCAGGCCTCCTAAAACCATATTCTTGAATTGAAAACTAAAACTGGAATGAGATTTTGTATGAGAAGTCATTGAGGACAAGCACATATGCTATAACCATTCCAAAGATCAGAAGAAATATCAAAAATAAAGCTACTTTTGTTGTTGTTGTTGTAGTATTTTACATACCCACGACTTATTTATTTTATAACTTGAAGTTTGTACCTTTTGATTCCCTTCACCCATTTTACCTATCCCCTATTCCTTACTTCTGACAACCACCTATCCTGTGTATCTATGAGCTTGGCTTTTTTTTTTTTTAATTTCACATATAACTGAAATCAAATGATATTTGCCTTTGTCTGACTTAATTCATTTATCATAATGCCCTCAAGGTTAATCCATTTTTCACAAATGGCAAGAATTCATTTTTTCTTACAGCTAAGTAGTATTCTGTTGTGATACATATACCACATTTTCTTTCTATTCATCCATTGATGGACCCTTAGGTTGTTTCATATGTTGGCTATTGCATGTAAATAATGTTGCAGTCAACACTGAGTTGTATCTACCTTTTAAAATTAATTATTTTCAGTTTCTTTGGCTAAATATCCAGAAGCGGAATTGCTATAGCGTATGATAGTTCTACTTTTAATCTTTTAAGGTGTCTCCATACTGTTGTCCATAGTGGCCAGACTAGTTTACATTCCAACAGTGTACAGGGTTTCCTTTTGTCCACATCCTTGCTAATACTTGTTACTTCTTATCTTTTTGATAATAACCATTCTAACAGGTGTGAGGTGATTTCATCTTAGATTTTTGATTTGCATTTCCCTGATGGTTAGTAATTTTGAGCATCTTTTCATGTGTCTGTTGACCATCTGTGTGTCTTCTGTGGAAAAAAAATGTCTATTCAGATCCTTTGTCCATTTTCTAATTTGTTTTTTTTTTGTTGGTGTTGTTTTGCTGTTAAATTGTATGAGTTCTTTATATATTTTGGATATTAACCCCTTAACAGATAAATTATTTGCAAATATTTTTTTCTATTTCTCCTAGTCCTCCCATTTTCTCTGTGATTTCTGATATCAGGGTTAGAGTTAAATTGGAAATTTTTAAATTGTCATTTTATTCCATTTATTTTTGAATTATTAATAATCTTACCCACAAATTATATTGAGAAATTGTAAATAGAACTCTGAAACATGACACGCATAGGCAATGTCAAAAGTTCATAAATAGTAAAAGTAAAACCAATGAATTACCAAAGTTGGGATTAGTAAATGCTTTATTGTGCACAAACCAAAACCTCGTGAACTTGAGAGCCTTCAAACCAAAATGTAGAATGAGGCTCTGGACCTATATTTTTATGCAGCAGCATATATAGTGAGGAGGCAATGACGGTTTATTCTTCATGGCCTTTGATTATAATATTAGAATTTTCTTAAACGATAAGGAATTGTTTAATGGTTGCCACATTAATTTGCGCAACACTGTAAGTTTTGCGTATGATTTCCAGAGGCATAAACAAGAAATGGCCCAGGTCAAGTTAGTCTTGCAAAATACAGCAAATTAAGCTTTGCTTGTTGGACTGAACTGGTTTTGTCTGCTCAGGAAATTTTCAAGGCTTGTCTCTGGTTTTTATTTTAACAGCACACAAAATTGAATGGCCATTTACTCTATATTGAAATGAATATAAAAACATTTCAGTTGGGCAACAAATCTTTTGATATTGCTATAGTCAGTTCCATACTTGGAATTCACAAGAGGTTTTAGAGAGACAAATCTTTAAGGAAATCCAGTGGTATCCTGCTGATTTTACATTTATTATTTTCTCTTTTTTGATAATAAATGTTGGCATAAAGCTCCTGTAGAAAGGATTTGAGAAGAGTTCCAAATACATTCACAAATAAGAGAAAGTAAACAGGATAGGTATATTTTTATGCAAATAAAGCTATTAATATGGAAATCGGTGAAATAGAAAAGCTCTTTTTAGCAGAAAATCACAATTTTTTCAAACATTCAAAGAATTCATTTACTTTCCTTTAAAATGCTATGTATCCCAAATATATCAATTGGGTTGATATCAAAAGCTAGATCTTTTATCATAATTTTTGTTCACAGAGTTAGAAAATAAAACAAGTTTTCTATTCTTTATTTAACCAAAATACTAACAATATTCCAAAAATTCATGTGATAACTGATATTTGAAATCTGAAACTTTGTGGTTTTGTTACTCTTGATAGTACAATACTGTATAGTATATATATAACCATAGCAGGGCCTGAACTCAACTTTAACTGATAAGTGAGGCTTCTGGCAAATAGCTGTAATAAAAATTATGTTTTCCTACTGTTTTGTGGACTATGATACCTATTTATTTTATTTATACACTAGCTCATGGTGTGAAATCCTCCTATTTGTTTGGACTGCTGACTTCTAGAGTAAGAGTTTATTTCCTCATGTATTCTGTATTTATGGGAGTGAACTCATCTTCAGAAGTATATTGTGAGGGTAACACATGCTCTGGTGTTTAGAAGTGTCCCTTTGGGAAAATTGCTTTTTAGTTTAGTTTAGTTTAGTTTTTCCTTTTGTCAGTTTTCTACGTAATCAATTTAAGACCAAGTTACACATTGACGTCTCACTTAGGAGTTCTCAGCCTGATTGGCTAGTGGAATTTAAACTCTGTCCTGCAGTACACATGATTCAAATTTAGGTTTTGAGTGAATGGTTCCATTATTCACTCATAAATTAGGGCAGATGACCAGCTCTTATTTCTAGTTTGATAAATAGGATAAAGTTTCTTCTTACCTTTATGTAACAAACTCGCTTTTACCACCTTGATTTCTTGGGGCTTATAGTCATAAGAAAATTAACCTCTAAGGATAGATACAGTCCCCCAGCCTGTAAGGGCCATGTTTGGCTTCAACTCCTGATTACTGCTCTGACTGTGAGATTGTTCTTCATTTCCGCATGTCTTTTCTAAAACTATGCTTATTTTAAATGTTAATTATGTACAGTCCCAAGTAATCTTAAACAAATATGAATACAATAAGCAGCATTGGTAATTTCCAACATACATGTGATTCCATCCAGAAGTTGTTACTTGTTTATTTTTAACATTCTGGGTTTCTTTTTCACAATGGTGTCAGTATAGCAACTTGGATATTATTTTTTGTGTTGTAGGATTGAGCAAATGAGTAAATATACTGCTGTTTGGAGCCAGAATTCTTTTTTTTAAGTTTATTTATTTGCTTATTTTGGGAGAGAGAGAGAACGAGTGAGCGCACACACGAGCACAATGGAGAAGGGGAGAGAGAGCCAGAGAGAGAGAATCCAAAGGAGGCTCTGCACTGTCAACACAGAGCCTGAGGCAGGGCTCGAACCCATGAAATGTGAGGTCATGACCTGAGCCGAAGCCAAGAGTTGGACACTCAACTGACTGAGCCACCCAGGCACTCCTGGAGCCCAAATTCTTGATATAAGGGAACAGAGATACAAAGGTACAGAATGGCAGAAGATTGGAATTCAATTATAAATATGCAATTATAATTACATAATCAAAATGGACAAATTAATATCCTGCACTGCCTCTTGATGTGAAGACACATGTCATAGATACTGTATCTGCCAAAATGAACAATGTGAACTTAATCATGATAAGATATTAGGCAAAGCTAAGCTGAAAGACAATTTATAAAACACATGGCAATTTATAAAACTTTGACTCTTCTGAAATGTAAATTTGAAAATGTAATGTTAACAAAAGATAAAGAGAGGTTAAGAACTATTCCAAATTAAAGAAAACATTTTAAAAAAGGAAATAAAGGCAATGAGTGATTTCAGTCAGAGAAAATAAATGTATGTATTCATAATTAATTGCCTGGCACTAAAATTGTAGAACTGCAAAGATAAATGGAAACAACCACAGTAAGCAGTAATGACTACCTAAAGGATGACCAACAGACAAAATTTTTATTAAAACAAAAACAGAAATGGGTACCTGGGTGGCTCCGTTGGTTAAGTGTCCAACTTCGGCTCAGGTTATGATCTTGCGGTTTGTGAGTTCGAGCCCTGTCAGGCTCTGTGCTGACAGCTCAGAGCCTGGAGGCTGCTTCAGATTCTGTGTCTCTCTGCCCCTCCCCTGCTCATGCTCTGTCTCTCTCTGTATCTCAAAAATAAATAAACATTGGAAAAAAATTTTAAAAACAAAAACAGAAACAAAAACAAAACAATTTTAACATTAAAAAGACCTTAGAAAAATTATATCGTGTCCTGCCTTGAATTTTGTAGCCAGGTAATCTGCCATTTAATAATCCAGCCAAAGTTTTGAAAAATACATACCAGGTAGATTATGCACCAACATTTTCTAAAAAAAAATGTGTGAAGTGTGTAGTTTAACAAAAAGGCAATTAATTATGAAAGAAGGAAATAAAGCAATAGTGAAAAAGATATAGATACAATTTATTGTATTTAGTATTGTTCATAAAATAAAAGATAACTAATTTGCTAGCAAGAAGATTACAAATACACTGGAAGTAAAATGCAATTTTAACATTTAGGAGATATATAGTTTGAAACTGAAAAAAAATTGAAAATCATTTTATGAAATAAGAAACTGCATATTGCTTTGTCAAGTCATTGAAATTAGAGCAGAATAAACTTAAAAAGAATAATCTGGCAAAAATTAGAGATAACAAAATAAAAAAAGTGTTTGAAAAGCTTATTAAGATGAAGATAATTTGCCTGTATGTATACTGGGTTAGTTTTTTCTTTTAATGTTTATTTATTTTGAGACAGAGAGTCCATGTATGTGCCCATATGCGAGTGAGCAGAGGAAGGTTAGAGAGAGAGAGGTAGAGAGAGTATCCGAAGCAGGCTCCACACTGTCAGCACAGAGTCTTAATGAGGGGCTCAATCTCATGAACCATGAGATCATGACCTGAGCCAAAATCAACAGTTGGACACTTAACCAACTGAGCCACCCAGGTGCCCGTTGGTTAGTTTTTGAGGTCAATAACTTAGTGACTTAAAATAGCAATTTATTGTCACCTCTCACTTTCTGAATATTTATGGACTCACCTAAACTGTTCTTGCTGAGATTTTCTGATGTTGTTGCAGCACATGGCAGGTGAGACTTGAATCTTTCTATAGAAGATTCTATAGCTATAGCATAACTTCTATGCTAGTATATTTTTCTTAATGTTGTCTGTCATGTAGCTAGCTTGGGGTTCGTCACAGTATGATGGCCATAGGGTAATTAGATTTTTGCCTGATGACTGGTTTCCTCAGGAAAAACAATCTGAGAGCCAGGAAGCAGAAGTTTCCAGGCTTTAGACTCAGGCTCAGACACTTGCACAGGATCACTTCTACCATATTCTATTTGTCAGAGCACTCAGCTAGCACACTGAGATTCAAGGGGATGGGGAATCACTTCACAAGAGAAGTGCCAAAGGGTTTGTAGCCATCATTGAACTAACAAAGTCACTTTCTGAGGTTTGTATTATTTGACTTCTTAAAAGCTTTCGACATTGTCTTTCTGACATTTTTTGACAGTGTATCTTTATAATGTTCTCCATATTGCTTTGACTGCTCCTTCTCTATACCTTTGGTGGATTGCTCTACTTTACTAAGCACACACATTTTAGTGTTTCTGAGTTTATTTTGAATCATTTTCATTTTTCTTTCTATATCTTTTAACTTGATCTTTTGCAGGTTCATGTTTTAAAGTAACATCTTTAGGGGCACCTGGGTGGCTCAGTCGGTTAGGCGGCCGACTTTGGCTCAGGTGGGGTGATCTCGCGGTGAGTTCGAGCCCTGCGTCAGGCTCTGTGCTGACAGCTCAAAGCCTGGAGCCTGTTTCGGATTCTGTGTCTCCCTCTCTCTGACCCTCCCTTGTTCATGCTCTGTCTCTCCCTGTCTCAAAAATAAATAAAACGTTAAAAAAAAATAAAAATAAATAAATAAAGTAACATCTTTATTTTTTATTATTTTTTAATGTTTATTATATCTATATCTATATATTTATCCATATATATATATATATATATATATATATAGAGAGAGAGAGAGAGAGAGAGAGAGAGGGAACAAGCAGGCGAAGGGCAGAGAGAGACAGAGAGGCACGGAATCTAATGCAGGCTCCAGGCTGTGAACTATCAGCACAGAGCCCGACATGGAGCTTGAACTCACGAGCTGTGAAATGATGAACTGAGCCAAAGTCAGATGCTTAACTGACAGAGCCACACAGGCACCCCAACATCTTTATATTTTATATACTTTTCTCAAATAATGATCTTCAATCTCTCCATTCAACTTGAGTCTCATATAGTTTATTGCATTCTTCTATTTGCACTTGTATCTCCCATTGTCATCTCAAACTTACCATGTCCAAAATGAGATTGTCAAAATACTCTTCCCTTCTTCCCCACGTTCCTCAGTTACTCCTCTGGGGGGAAAAAAGAAAGAAAGAAAAGAAAAGAAAACAAGTATCAGCACCTATACCACTATAGATAAGTTGTCTAACAATATGCCAGTTTTCAAGGTATAATCTCAAATTTATTTTTCATTCAGCCCTTTCCTTTGGTCTCACAAAGACACCACCTGTAAACTCTGCTAATTCTACCTCTGAGCACAACTGTTGTATCTGGTCTTTTGTTCTACTCTCTTGCAAACTGTAATGGTAGCTGGCCAATGAAATATTCCTTTTGTATACACTTTTTTTTTTTTGGCCTACATTACACAGGAGGAAAAGTAACGCTTCAAAATATAAATAAGATAAGCTTTACCTTGACTTTTTCTAACTTTCCTATTTTGGATCTATTTAAAAAAACAACAACTATATTTGATACTTCAACAGAAATCTCAGGTATCATCACCATTATTTTTAATAAAAAATTTATTTCTACTAGTATCTTATAGTTCATGCCCCATTGTTTCACGAAAATTAGCAGAGATAATTTTACCACTGATTATTTTAGCCATATATAGTTGTATTTAAATGTTAGTGCTTTGGGGTGCCTGGGTAAGTGTCCAACTTTTGATTTTGACTCAGGTCATGATCTCATGGTCATGAGATCAAGCCCCATGTTGGACCCCACATCAGACTTCCCTGTGGGTATGGAGACTGCTTAAGATTTTTTCTCTTCCTTACCTGCTGCTCACCCCACTCACATGCTCGTGTATGCTTTCTCTGAAAAAAATTTAAAAAATAAAAGTAAATGTTACTGCTTTTCATCGTTGTTAATCCTTCCTTCCACCCTCTGCTCCCAGCAATCATTTGTAGTATGCCCCCCTTCTCAGAATGTACATAAATAGAATCAGCCAGTATAAACTTATTTTGTTTAGTTTCTTTCACTCAGCATAATTAATTTAATATTCTTACATATTGTTACATGTACCATTAGTCCATTCCTTTGTGTCACTGAGTAAAATCTAATTGTAAGGAAGAACCACAGATTTTTCATGCATAATTTGATGGACATTTCTAGTGCTGGGTAATTATGAATAGAAGTGATATAAATTTGGGGCACCTGGGTAGCTCAGTGGGTTAAGTATCCAACTTTGCCTCAGGTCATGATCTCACGGTTTGTGGGTTCGAGCCCACGTCAGGCTCTGTGCTGACAGCTCAGAGCCTGCAGCCTGCTTCAGATTCTGTCTCTGGCTCTCTCTGCCCCTCCCCAGCTTGTGCTCTGTCTTTCTGTCTCTAAAATAAATAAACATTAAAAAAATTTTTTTTAAAGTGATATAAGTTTCACATGTAGGTTTTCATTGTGAATATTTGTTTCATTTCTTTTGAGTAAATATCTAGGACAGGTTATGGTCAGTTTTAAATTTTTAAAGAAACTACCATGATGTTTTGCAAAGTGCATCTGTCTTTGCATTCTGATCAAGAAGTCTTGAGAGTTCCAGATGTTCTATATTCTCCCCAACAGTTGGTGTTGTCACTTTTTTGGGGTAAATTTTACTGATTCTAAGAGGTGTGTACTGCTATTTCTCTATGGTTTTAAATTATGTTTTCCTCGTGGCTAATGTTATTACACAATTTTCATGTCTTTATTTTCCATATGTAAAACTTATTTTTTTTTAAATTGGACATACAAACCTTTGCCTATTTTACAAATTGAAAGGGCTTCCTTTTGTTTTTAGTTATGAGAGTTTTTAGTTTTTAGTTAGTTTTTGTTTTTAGTTATGAGAGTAATTTATACATTTTGGATACCAATCCTATATCAAATATTTGCTTAAAAATTTTTCCCAATATTTCCCAATCCTTTCATTTTTTCAAGAGTCTTTTGAACAAGAGCAGTACTATTAATTTTGTTGAAGCTTAATTTATCAGTGTTTTCTATGCTTCATGTTTTTTCTGTCCTTATACAAAACATCCTTGGAAAATCCAGGATAGCAAAAAAAAATTTTTTTTATCATTTCTTCCTTCTAGAAGTCTTGTGGCTTTAGGATTTGTATTTAAGTCTATAATATATTCCTATCTAAAGTTTTACATATAGTGCAAGATATGTTCAAGGTTCTTTTTCCTTTTCTTTACCTTTCTTTCACATATGGATATCTGAATGTTCCAGCACCATTTGTTTAAAAAAAAAAGTACCATTCATCCACTGAGCAGTCTTTGTAACTTTGTGGAAAAACAGTTGACCATAAACAAGTAATTATGTTTTGGGGCTCTGTGTTTTTTCATCTATACTATGCTGTGCTATAGTTAGTAGTAGCTTTATAGCTACTGATTCCTGAAATCAAATAGTGTGAGACTTTCAACTTTGTTCTTTGTTTTTAAAATTGCTTTCACTGTTGAAGTACTTTCCTTTTCCATATAAAATTTAACAATCAGCTTGTCAAGATTTATCAAGTATCCTACTGGGGTTGTTAATGAAACTATTGAATCTATGGATACATTTGAAAGAATCTTTCAACCCATGAATGTTGTTTCCTTCCAATTATTTGCCTTCTTTAACTTCTGTGATCAATGGTTTGTGGTTTTATGAATGCAAATACTGCATTTATTTTTTTAGATTTCTATGTTATATATTCAACATTTTCAGAGCAAATGTTTTTTTCAATTTTTTTCTAATATCATAGTTTCAATCTTTTTCTGTTTTATTCCTATTTAAATTTCCAATTGTTCACTGGTAATGTAAACATAATTAATTTTTTTGTGTATGACTTTGTATCCTGCAATCTCTCTAATTCAGTTTTTAGTTATACTATGTTTTTATTTTCTTCTTTCCCCAAATGACTTAGTATTTTTCTATGTAGGCCATCTTGTAATCTGCAAATTTTTGTTTTCTTTCTTCCTTTCCAGTGTTTACATTATTTCTTCTTCTTGCATTATTAGTCTGGGTAGGTTCTTCTTCATGATGTTAATTTGGAATGATACAAGCAGAAACATTTGCCTTGATGTGGATAGTAGTGAATTCATTCAGTCTTTACCAATGGATATGACATTATCTGTAATTTTTTCATTGATTTATTTTGCCATATTTAGCAACATTACAGTAATTACTAGTTTTCTGAGAGTTTTTATCTGAATGTGTTTCAAATTACATCCAAACGATTTTTCTGCACATAGTGACATTGCTATATGGTTTCCATTCTCAGTACTCCACCCATGTAAGGGACATTTATGTGGGATAATTCTTTAACAGTGAGTGAAAGAAAAGCATCTTTTATTCAGTCAACTAGGATGTGTATTTTTCTGAAATTTCTTTGTTGAAGACAGCAGAGTCCTTTGATTTTTATATGGTTTTTATTTCTATACCACAATTGATACATAAAAATTTGGGGGGGAAAGTCAATGTCACTTATTTGTAGGACATATCCTTACTAATTACACCACATACATTTCCATTCTAAATAAATTTTGTGTATCTGACTTGCTTCTCAGAAATTACCATGGTTCTTATTCTAAGAACCAAAAGATACTTCCCCATTATTTCTCCAGTACTCTAAATGTATGCTTCACTTCCTTTTTTCCTCCTTAGAAATATTTAGAAGTATTTATATAATAAATTTAAACTCTTTCATGTGACATAGTATAAGACTTTTGCAGGCCTGTGAAACTTTCATTGTGCAAAAATTCCTTAACCACGTTGTACAAGAATTTCTTTACCAGACATATACTAAAGCCTCATGATAAATACTCTCAGAAAAATAAGAATAGAAGAAAACTTCTTCAATTGACAAAGGACATTAACAGGTAGTATATGAAAGACAAGAATGTCAGTTGTTACCATATATATTTAACCTTTCCTAGGTGCCCCTGCAAGTGCAATGAAACAAGAAAAGGATGAATTAAAAATAATGAAACATTAGGGTGCCTGGGTGGCTCAGTCAGTTGGATGTCTGACTCTTGATTTCAGCTCAGGTCATGATTTCACAGTTTGTGGGATTGACCCCACATTCAGGTCTGTGCTGACAGCAGGGAGCCTGCTTGGGATTCCCTCTCTCCCTCTCTCTCTGCTCCTCCCCCCCGCCCCCCACTGACGTTTACTCTCTCTCTCTCTCTCTCTCTCTCTCTCTCTCAAAATAAATAAACATTTAAAAAAAAAAACTAGGAGCACCTGGGTAGCTCTGTTGGTTAAGCGTCTGACTCTTGGTTTTAGCTCAGGTTGTGATCTGATACTTCGTGGGTTCGAGCCCTGCATCCAGCTCACACTGACTGTGTGGAGACTGCTTGGGATTCTCTCTCTCTCTCTCTCTCTCTCTCTCTCTCTCTCTTCTCTCTGCCCCTCTCCTGCTCTCTCTCTCTCTCTCTCTCTCTCTCTGTTTCTCTCAAAACAAATAAACTTTAAAAGAATTTAAAAAATAATTAAACATGATTGTATATAAGGAAAATGTTAATAAAATTCAAGAACAGTTATCAGACATGATAAATAATGTTTGGAAGGTTCCAGTATAAAAAGACTATGACTATGTTGATAGATAAATAGATAGATAGATAGATTGATAGATAGATGTAGTTTTTTATATACTAAGAAACACTTGGAGAATGAAGTTAAACTTGTTATTTTCAAGCTTTAGTAAATGAGAAATTCTAAGGAATAAATTGAATAAAACTTCGCACAAAGCTAATAACACTGGAAACTATAAAATATTTTGGGGCAGGTTAAAGAGGACATAAATAAATAGACAATGCTATTGGATTGTAAGACTTAATTTGTTAAAATATCAGTTTTCTCCAAAAATTATATTTGGATTAAACACATTCCCAATCAAGATCCCAGCAGTCTTTCTTATGTAGCACTTGATAAGCTGTTTCTAAAATTGCTTAAAAATGTAAAGAACCTAGAATAGTCAAGGTATTTTGACAGAAAATAGGAAGACTTGTATGATCTGATCTCATGACTTACTTTTTTTTTAAAGTTTATTTATTTTAAGAGAGACAGCATGCAAGGAAGCAAGGGAGGGGGACAGAGAATCCCTAGCAGGCTCCTTGCTCTCAGCACAGAGCCCAAAGCAGGGCTTCATCCCATGAACTATGCGAACATGACCTGAGCTGAAATTAAGAGCCAGATGCTTAACCTATTGAGCCTCCCAGGTGTCCCTACTTAAAAAAAAATATATTATAGACAATATGGAATTTACATAAAGATACATAGAGATGAATGGAACAGAAGAACAAATTCATAAGATCCACATATATATGGTCAATTGATTTTAGACAAACATGCCAAGTTAGTTTATGGGGAAATAATAGTTTTGCAAGCAAATTTTACGGAAGCAACTGAATATCCATATGGAATATAATGAAACTCAAACCTTTTTTCAAACAAAGCATTAAAGTTATCTTAAAATGGACCATAGGCTTCAGGGTAAAAGCTAAACGATATTTCTAGTAGAAAACATAGAAGATTATTGTGACCTCAGGTTAAGCAAATATGGATTAGAAAAGCCACCAAAAAAAAATAAAGATGATAAATTGCATTTTACCAAAAAAACTCAAAATTTCTGCTCTTTTAAGATACCACTAAGAAAACAACACAACAATGGTGTGGAATATAATATGCACACTATAAATATATCATAGAGCCTCTGTCAACAATATATAAATAACTACAGCTCTCTAAGACAAAAACAAAAACAAAAAACATGTAATACTATCGTAAGTGCATAAGAATATCAATAAAGGCATAGTCTCATCAAAGTCTTACAAATTAATGGCTTTGTTTTTAGCTATATTTCAGCTATTATCATTTTAATATTTGCTCATTCATGAAGGATAAATGATGTTTCAATGTATTTTCTATATGCATTTTAAATTAGAAATTAAATTTACATTTTCCAGTTTTTGGTCATTTGATTGTTTTTCTTCATTTATGTTTATACTTTTTGGAACAATTTATTTTTAATAAATATGACTGAGGTCTGTATCTTTTAAAGAATATTTACTTCAATAAATTTAATAGAATGTCATAAATATGCCTTACTGAGGTTAAGTTTTTGAAATGAGTCTTAGGGGTGCCTGGGTGGTTCAGTCAGCTAAGTGTTCCAACTCTTGATTTTGACTCAGGTCATGATCTCACTGTCATGACATCCAACCTGCTTGAGATTCTCTCTCCACTCCTCTCCCACTCATGCTGTATCTCTCCCATTCTCTCTCTCTCTCTCAAAATAAATAAACATTTAAAAAAATAAAATGAAATGACTAATAAAATGAAAGTGAGTTTTTAGAACCTCAAAGGGAAATGTGTAACAAATATTTATACTAACGTTTTCAGTAAGCGTTTAACTCCATGCAATAAATAACAAAGTTCCATACTACTATTTGTTTAGCTTATCATATGAATGTAGTAACATGATTAATAAACTTTTAAGAAACCTTGCCAAGGAATTGGGTTTTAACCTGAAATACAGCTATAGCAGTAAGTATAGAGAGGTGTTAAGATAGTCACGTGTTAAAATAGCTCATATGTTAGTAAAGTTCTATTCTGGATCAGAATGTTCTGAATCAAAGTGCATGGATATGTGGAAATTCAAGGCACTTTTTACCCTGTTGTGCCGGGGGAGAAAAATACAATGCCATCTGTTCAGATGACATACAAAGAAAAATTTGGCTATTGGATCAGACAGCACTTAAGGGAAATAGTTCTCTGATTCTTTTGATGGAGCCACAGTGAGAACATTCTTTTCAATGATCTTCTCCCTTATTTCAAGCCATCAAGATGTAAGCCCTATAATTGAAATTAATTATATACTTTAGATTTGATGGAAGTGGGGAAGAGGTTGTAATCATGTCACCTGTCCCAATTTGGACTTCCATGTGGATGTTCACCTTTCTAAGATGAGAAACTTGTCAGTGTGGACAAGATAATACTCTTCATTGGCTGTTTTAATTCTATTATCACATCTTATCTTAACCCAAGGAGAATGGTATAGCTCAGGGCCCTGTTTCTAGCATCATCTCCAAACCAAAGTCTGTTTCACTGGAGAAAAGGAAAGCAAGACTTTGTTAGTGTTTATGTTAGGATTCCTAGAGATAATGGAGACAGATATTGGATATTTACTCAGGAATTTTCTTTGTGGTCCTTTAATAGGCAGAGAAGTACATTTCAGATGTTTTCTATGCATATGTATATACACATATTCCCAACATGTAAATATACATAGACAAACCTATATTATCTCTCCTTGTACTAATAAGTAGTTTTTTGTTTTTTTGGTTTTTTTACCAGGCAAATAATCCTGAGTTTCCAGTGCAGGTTAGTATTTTTTTTAACTTTTTTAATGTTTATTTTTGAGAGAGAGACAGAGTGCAAGTGGGGGAGGGGTAGAGAGAGGGAGACACATAATCTGAAGCAGGCTCCAGTCCCTGAGCTATCAGCCTGACATGGGGCTCAAACCCACAAACTGCGAGATCATGACCCGAGCCAAAGTCAGATGCTTAACTGAATGAGCCACCCAGGCACCCCCTATCTAGGTTACTATTGAAAAAAAAATGAAGAACAAAAATGAGCTGGTCTCCTAGAAACCTGCTTTTTGGACAATGTATAAATATCTTAATTCCTTATCAACATCCAGTTCTATAAATAAAAAGCCAGTAAAAGTTTCAATGATTGTAGTGGATCCAGAAAATTAATTTTTATAATAAATCCAGCCAGTAAGTGCCTTTACCAATATCCCTTTAGCCTACTAACAATAAAAAGTGTGATATTTTCATTTAATAGGGTCAATAATTGAATAGAAGCTGTACTAAGTTTTTTCTTTCCATTTGAACACAAAATATGTGATTTTAAAAATAACCGACAGTTTAGGGCAAAGCTCTAGAGATATATGCCATCTTCTATACAGAATATCACCATTGTAATTTCTTTCAGGTATCCTATGAATTTGGTTACTTTATCAACAAGAATGCTCTGTAAGAAAGGAAGGTGGTCAATGAGGCTTTAAATGTCTTTATTAATACTGCATATCAGCACATATTATTGCCCTCGTTGTGACATTTCTCCTTCTAATATACATAAATATCTCATTACATGGCAAGCTTATTTTACTATTGCATTTAAGCCAGTAAATCTGGGGGCCCCTGGGTGGTTCAGTGGGTTAAGGCTCCGACTCTTGATTTAGGCTTAGGTTACGATCTCATGGTTCATAAGTTTGAGCCCCTCATCGGGCTCTGTACTGGCATTGCAGAACCTGCTTGGGATTCTTTCTCTCTCTGCTCCTCTCCTGCTCATGCTCGTGCTCACTCTCTCAAAAATAAATAAGGTGTACTGGATGGTTCAGTCAGTTAAGCATCCAACTCTTGGTTTCAACCAGGTCATGATCTCATGGTTCATGGTTTCAAGCACCATGCTGGGCTCTGAGCTGACAGAGTGGATCCTGCTTGGGATTCTCTCTCTTTGTTTCTCTCTCTGCCCCTCCCCTGCTTGCTCTCTCTCTCTCTAAATAAACTTTAAAAATAAGTAAATAAACCAGTAAAATATGGATTAGTAGAAGGGAAATTGTGTCAAATGCTAAGATGCTTTCATCTCCTAGTAGTTGAACAGAAAACAGAAACATAACCCTGAGTTTATGAACAGTGCTTACAGTGTGGACCTGAGATGTTTACAGATTCAGTCTTTCTAGCTTCTGCACCATAAGCAACATTAAGAACATTAAATGTTCTAATTTTTCATTGAGAGATGCTGGGGATGGCAATATTGTCTGTGGGTGTGTGTTTTAGAAAACATCAGCAAGTCAGGGAAAAGACCAGAGGATTCTGAAAGTGCATATATTTTTGTGGAGAACAAGACAATCATGGGTTTGTATTACTGAAAGAAAGGGACTGTTGACATATGAACATACTCTATCCGCATTTGAATTTTCTCCACATGTTTAAATTTCTTTTTTTTTTATTTTTTTTTCAACGTTTATTTATTTTTGGGACAGAGAGAGACAGAGCATGAACGGGGGAGGGGCAGAGAGAGAGGGAGACACAGAATCGGAAACAGGCTCCAGGCTCTGAGCCATCAGCCCAGAGCCTGGCGCGGGGCTCGAACTCACAGACCGCGAGATCGTGACCTGGCTGAAGTCGGACACTTAACCGACTGCGCCACCCAGGTGCCCCCACATGTTTAAATTTCTCTATATATTAACCTTTATTAATCTATCAGATAGAGCCTATATAAACCTGCAGAAAACATAAATTTCTGAATCTTTGGCAGAAATTCTGTGTGTGGAAATATAAACAAATTAACAGGGATAAGTCTTTTTCCAGTCTCTGACTCTCAAGAATGAATCCACTAAATTCCAAAAATCTTTTATATTGAAAAAACATACTAGATGAACATATATATTTCTCCCACAGTATTAACTAAATTCATTATTAGCATTAAGCTCTGTTATTAAGTAAAGGTAAGATCTTATTGTCTCCTAACATTAAAAAGTACATGAACAATGTCATGATAATTTAGAAACTCTCAAAATTTAGGGTGCCTAGGTGGCTTAGTCAGTTAAGCGTCTGGCCAGCTCAGGTCACGATATGGTTTGTGAGTTCAAGCCCCGCTTTGGACTCTGTGCTGACAACTCAGTGCCTGGAGCCTGCTTCAGATTCTGTGTCTCCCTCTCTTTCTGCCCTTCCCCTGCTTGTGCTCTGTCTCTCGAAAAATGAATACATGTTAAAAAAAATCATTAAAAAAACTTTCAAAAGTTAAGGGAACTACTTTTACATATATCAGACTAGCTTGTGTGTAACTGAGTTTCAAAGAATGATTAGAATAACCTCAATCTTTCCTTAAAAAAATATTCATGTTGTGGCCCAGTTTCTCTCATTTTAAGAAAAGAGGTTCAGGCCAAAATCAGAAAGTGATCCAACTAGTAAGTGACAAAGCAGGAATCTGAGACCAGATCTAACTGATTCTAATACACTTATATTCTGTCCTCTATATTGTGCTACAATTCAGTAAGATACAACAACTGATGTATGTATCAATTCAGTAAGATACAAAACTGATGTATGTTTTAAGAATTCCATAGTGAATTAGGTTTAATAGCAATAATTTAATAGAGGAATGTCACTATAATTTTAATTGGTTGCTTTCTTATTCTTTGACTTTGAAGAAAACCTCTTTAAACACAAATTGTGATGTTGACAGTGTTGCTTAAATTTAAATAGAATATTTTCAATATTTCAATAGATAATTTAGGTAAATCTAATATCATCCAATTTTTGTATAAAAAGCAAAGGAGGCTTAAAAATTATCAGTGAGTTGATTAAGTTCGTACAAGCAGGGAGAGGCAGATCTGTAACCCGGGTCCTTTGAATGTCAAGCCAAATGCAGTTTTCACTGCCTTATGGTTGTCTTTAGTGATGATAGGTCTTTCTGAAGATGAAACAGAAAAGGCAAGCAAACAATATTTTCAGTGCACTCCATGCCTAGTGTTTCATCTCTGATCTACTGTAAAATCGCTCTTCTCACTGATTTACTATCAACTTGTTTTGAGTTGTTGCAAACAGGTAAGAATATGGAAATAACAGTTTCCTTTGGGAGCTGAAGCAGGGAAAATTGAAATAGACAGCTTACTGGCAAAAAACAGAATCTGTGGTGGTAGTTCAGATATATATATTTTTAATGGAAATGATTTGCAGTGTCCATAAATAAGTTAAAAGTTATATTTCACCACAGATATATGGCACATGTACTCAATGCCTTAGAAAAGGGAGGAGGGGAGTTCTTAAAGTTGCCAACCCATACAGAGCCATTCAGTGTATTTGATTTCGCTCATGCATTGTGTGTAAAGCACCCTCTTCCACGTTAGAACTTCCATGTTTATATAGTTCCATCTACTCCCTAAAACAAATGTTTAGGGATAATTAAAAAGGAACAAGAAATAAACATCTGTTCATGGTCTATTTCTACATGCTTTCAATTATAAAAATAATTGTTTTTCCTTATGTAGATTTTGCATGTATATTCTGTAATACTGATTTCAGTGAGTAAATTCAAAAATCATTTCTATGTATAGTAATATATAAAACAGTAATCATTAATATTAAATAAAATATAAATACAACATTTCAATCAAATTCAAATATGATTTAAGTTTAAAATTAAACAT
This sequence comes from Prionailurus viverrinus, assembly GCF_022837055.1. Classification (NCBI taxonomy): domain Eukaryota; kingdom Metazoa; phylum Chordata; class Mammalia; order Carnivora; family Felidae; genus Prionailurus; species Prionailurus viverrinus. Next base: position 39,357,819 of record NC_062561.1, read on the forward strand.
GTTTGAATTTCTTTTGTAAAACGTTAAAAAGGGGTATGGCAGTGTGATGTTTCTCCCCATCTACTGAATCGACATTATATTTTTATTACACATTTCCATAAATACAAAAACATCTTTGAATATCTCACTTCTTTAGACAAAAAAACAGCAAAATACAGACATGCAAATGTGCCTACAGAATGTGGAAATCTCCCTTGAGCCCACACACCCCTCTTATTCCACTTCTGAATAGTTTCCAACTAAAACTTACAAGTTATCTACTAGCATCAGTTGGTTGCACCCAGACTTTCAAAGACATTTCTGCATTACCCTCATATTGTAATTCCTCACATATTCCTTATCATTGTTTTTGTATACATTTTCTCACTGATATCCTTTTTTTTTTTTTTTTTTTTTTTTTTTTGCCTATCTCCCATTCTGTCTCTGAAAGCTTTTAAGATTGTTTCTTTATTTCTTAGTCTCCAAAAGGACACAGTAGTGTGTTTCAGTGTGGATTTTGCCATGCTCATTGGCCTGGGCACTCAGAGGAGTGTTATTTATGGGTTCATATCCATACATCCCCATAGTTTTTGTGTATTCTGTTGTTAATCATTCATTACTCATGGTTTTCTCTGTTCTTTCCATTATGTACAGATATTAGTCAAATGCTGAATCCTTGTATTCATTTATTTTTCTAAAAATTGCTCTGTTTACTTTTTTCTAGTCTCTGAAAGTTTTCTTAACTGTGTCTATGAATTCTTTCATTGATTCCATTTTGTGGAATCACACACTTAGTATTTCCTAGAACTTTTTTCTGTTCTCTTGACTGTTCTTTTTTTGTTTTTGTTTTTTGTCATAAAATTCTATTTCATGTATCATAGATTCAGTATCTTATTATATATTTGAAGATAATGTACTATTTTCTGAATATAATATTTTCTGAAGTGAATATTTATTTTATTTCATGGATTTCCTCTGCATGCTGTTATTTGGTTTGTGTTTTTTATATTGATTTGCTACTTTTGCTTTCTCACACACTGAAAATTTTTGAAATTGTAGTTTCATTGACTCCTCTGTGTTCATGGCTTGAAACTATTGAGAATTCTTTATTGGGAAGAAAAAGAGTCTTTATTGGGAAACCTTCTTTTATAAAATGGACCATCAATGTTATGTTCAATAGGTCATGTATTTAGGTTGTTTGGCTTTTGGAAGAGCAGTACCTTTCAGTCTCTTCTCAGGGTATTTTAGGAAGTTACCTGCATTGTAAAGTGAATAAGAGAAAGACTTTAAATTCCGTTTAACATTAAGCCTTAGTGACAGAAATCGGAATAGTTAATGCCCTGAGTTGAGAGGGGGATGGGAATATTGATTGGAAAGGGCAATGTGGAAATTATCTGAGGCTATAGAAGTGTTTTATATCTTGATCTGAGGGGAGGTTTTGTGTCCGTATAAATACGTAAAAAATTATTAAGTTGTATTCTTAAGATTTATGTGACTTAAACTCATACAAAAGTAAACTATTAAGATTTATTTCATTAAGAATCTTCAAAGCAATCAAGATGGTATTTCAGTCTTTAGTGTAGAAATCCATCATATTAGAATGTCCAGACACAATGTAAGAGACAGCCACTTAGGACACACATGCAATCTGAATGTATGGCGTCCACACCCAGCTCCCCATTTGAATGACAAATATTGGGGAGAGGAGGTTTTGAAGGCAGAGAAAGAAGGCTTGGAGAAGCTCTGTAAGAAAAAAATCTAAAAGGGAGGACTTCAGAGTGTTCTAAGAGAGTTCCACATTCCACTCCCTGCTCCCCTCTTCTTTCGACTCCCTGGACCCAGTCACCTTGTTACCTGTGAATATTACGGAGCCATTATCATTCTGAGGGAGAAAAAAAGAAAACCTCACTAAAACTGGAGTATAGGTCTTGACTTTTGCTGGTGCAAAAATGAGAAGTACACCCTACAAATATCTCTAATTATATAAAGTTTTGGAAGAAAAACTAGAAAGCGTTTGATAAGTAACTTCATTGTCTGATTGCTTTATCTCTTCTCTAGGGCAATGGAAAAAAAACCCTCTGCAATGGTTTGGCATACAGAAAAGGGAAGGAAAAAGATTCACAGCATTAATATACCTTAACCACAAATATATATCTTTGGCTTTAGGAATTCCAAAGCAGGAGCTGATCTGTGCTATTTTAGTCATATTTTCATGATATATATCATCTATCTTCAATCAGAAGGAATGAAGATATTTCAAAATAATAGTAAAAAATATTTATTTTCAAGTTAATTAACCTGTATGAACTAGATATACAGCTTGATAAATACTACCTAATTTGTTTAGTGCTTTGAGGTTTAAAAGCTCAACAATATCCTTCATGGTTGTTTAAGCTTTCCACTTGCTCCCTGCTGGGTATGCGATGTGAAAACTAAAAATTAAAAAATTAAAACAAATAATTGAATGTCTTATATGATTTTTAAAATACTTTGGTGTTAAATTTTGATGATTGTTATTAAACAAAATAACTTACACAGATGCACTATGAAATTGTTATTGTAATTCCATATTTGTTGCAATAGCAGTCATTATCTCTATTTTTGGCATTGATGTTAAAAATTTCTGTAGGCTTACTCAAAATAAAACACACAGAATCATACCTACAAATTTACTCATAGAATAAGCATAAATCATATTCATGTGATTATACGTTTTTAGCGTCTATATTAACATTATCCTGAAGAAACACACAAGGTTTCTAGAGCAGAGCAGGTTGTTATTTACTTAGAGCAAGTAATATCTGCATTGTTTCTCTGTGTCTAATTCTTACCTCTAAGGTGACCTGACAAAATCCAGATATCACCCTACACTTGCAAGTTCTGTATTGTAAGCAAGGAGTCATGCCCAAGTGATTTTTTCTGCACAGGAAAAGAGGCAGCTGTCCCTCTTTCCCATCTGAGAAAGTTTCCTTTGAAAAATAGTGGAAAGAATACTTGTTTTCTTACTCTACCTCATTGGTATATAAATAAACCTCCCCAGGGGAAAGATAGGATCAGAGTTACCAACTTTGCAGCTAAAGAATATAACCACAGGGTCTCAGTACTCCTTGAAATGTAAATGTGTATCTTTGGGGAAGTAATATCTCTGGAGTTCTCTCACTGTATTATTAGTCATAAAGGATCTCCCAAGGCTTGTTTTTAGCATAGGTCCCAAGTTACAGTAAGAATTGCACAGAAAGCCCTAACTATGCAGAAACCTGAAAATGTTTTCTCTATAGTTCCACAAATTTCTAAAGTTAAGTCATATTGCCATGAGTAAAATATAGATAGGTATTTATGAAGAAAAACAAATTTAATTTTATGAGTGCTGTGATGGGCTTGGCATTGGGTATAATTATTAGGATGATAGGTAATAGATTAAGAAATATAGTAATTATCAAAATTAAACATTTTTATATATTGGCTTATAACTACAAAATAATTTTTCTGAACATTATCTTTTGCCCTTGAAAACAATTTTGGTAATTAGGTGGTATTATTAATATGTTATTGAAATTTCATTCATAGACCAGTTCACTTCTGCCAAAGCAAACCAAATTTGAGTGGAAGACGTGAAACTAGGCTTCTCAGGTATCATTCAGTGTCCTTTACACTACGTAATGTTTCTCTGAAGATGCTAATGAATATCATCTTCTAATTGGCCTAGTAAGTTAAAAAAGATAGATTGATTGATAGATAATACATATGTACATACATACATACTCATCTAAATACAGAGATAAATAGGTAGATAGTGTTAAGGAATTATAATTAAAAACAAAATCGTTTTCAACCCAGAAATCCTCCCCACAAATTAGAGAAAGAAAATATTTTTATTATTGAATGAGCATCAAACCAGACTCTGATGTACACCCCAGGCAATCTGCTATGAGATTGCACAGACAAAAAGTTTATACTTTGTTAAGTGGCTGAGCAGCACCATTTGTTGCATGTAATCCATCCTGAATTCACCTAGTAGTTGGCTTCACACAAAGGAAAAATAAACTTCTTCCGTCTTCATTATGGAACGTAGTTTTGCATGTTGGAACAAGATGCCTCCTGAAGGTGGGCTCCTACCCTCCCACAGAAACTGGGAGATAGGAGTGCTATCTCCCTTGATGTTTACGTGTTAAAGAGATGGGGCCAAGTCCTTGAGAAAGACACTCCTGAGTTATAAAGCTGGCAAAAGCCTTCTTTAGTTCTTGAAGGATCTAAATACATTTGAAAGAGATGAAGAAATAAATTACAGTTGCAAGCTTTCTGAAATAAATGCTCTGCTAAAGAGATGGAGAAGTCTATTCCTTCATGTCAGCATGGAGAATTAAGCCTATTTTTAAATTTTATTTTCCCTTAGTACATATATTCACAAAACACACACTGGTTTCAAAAGCTTTCCTGATGACAATACATTTTATCTATTTGTATCAAAAAATAATTTGCTTTTTTTTTTTTGCTTTTTCTACGATGCGTGATTTTTTTTTCACAACTTTTATTGTGTATGCATGAGACTGTTGTTTTCTTTATCTCCTCACTGAAATGCTTGTGAGGCATTAATATAAAAACATCTGAAGGAGTAAATAGCATTACATTATAATGTTGCTTATAAAGATATGAACTAAATGACTGTGATAAAGAGATTGTGATGAATATGTGTTAAATGATTGTGACAAAGCGTCCAGGTTCTGAGTAGAATATGATTATTAATTCAGTGTTATGTTAGAGTGCTTCTATTTAACGTTCAATAACATTAACTATTAAATTAAGATAAATATTACTTGTCATTGCACTAATATTATCAAGAGTAATTTCCAGGATAAATTTCAAATGTATATTTAAAAATCTGAAAGAAATATTTTTCAAACTCATCAGTTATATCTTTTCATTTACTAGAGATAATACCTAGATCATTTGCATCAATTCATAGTTTAGCCAGGCTGGAATATTTACACATGTCATGTAGTACCTCACCATACCTGCTGATGCAGCAATGGCAATTTAACTTTTTTTTTTTAGAGAACATACAATATTTAGTTGTAGCAGTTAATTTAAAGATAAAGACCTACTGTCTTTTGTAAGGATAAATAATATTAAAAGTAGGATACATAAATTAAAAACAAGACAGTTCTCCTGTTGAAAATAAGGGAAGATATTCCCTTCCTCTCCTTTTTTCTTAGATCATTTATTTTAAAAACCTTAAAATGTTATCCTTTCTTGGAAAGGTATGTAAATCCTTTCCTTTTGCCAGCTTTGTGACCCAGGAGTGTCTTTCTCAAGGACTTGAGCTCCATCTTTTTAAAATGTAAACATCACAGTAGATAGCACCTCTATCTCCCAGTTTCTGTGGGAGGGTAGGGGCCTAACTTCAGTGGGCATCTTGTTCTAAGTTGCAAAAATACCTCCTGTCATAAAGATAGAAGAAGTTTATTTTTCCTTTGTGTAAAGCCAATTACCAAGTGATTTCAGGATGAACAACACTACACGTGACCAGTAGTGCTATCGAATCCTCTTACTTGAGGATTAGTCCTTGTTTATCTCAACAGCATGTATGTAATGGGTTGTGTCTGCTTGGCTTTCAGTTTCCCCCACAAACTGAAAGTAAACACTTCCAGAGATATTTCATGAAAAATTATATTGCTCAAAAGATGGAAGATGCCATGTCATTAAAATTACAAAGAAATATACCAGAATATTGTTTGATGCATGATGTTCTTAAAAAGAGTGTAGAGATGAAAGGACTAAAGGAAATCCTTGTTAATAGAGAAATTCTCATCTGAAGAAAATTCATACTTAAATGAAAGATATTTTTAGCCTTCTACTTTCAAGAGTTTGCAGTGTAACTAGGATTCAAAGATACAGCTATATGATCAGCATAATAGAATTCTTATGTTAATTTTAATTTTTCACACATATACACATACACACACACTGTCCTGATCTATAAACACGAATGACATTGGCATATTAATTATATCCAGAAAGACCATAAATTTTCATTTTTTACATATTTTTTATTCATAATCATGCTTAGCATGATTATATTATGCATATAAAATGATGCTAAATTTTCAAAATTATTTCCACTTATGCAACCAATGGATAATAATCAGGGCAGACATAGACATGTGTATCAATGAGAGGAAGAAAAACTAGTTTTGAAAAAAATAGAGTGAGACCAATAAAGCCTAAGATGTGGAAGACAAAGGCAAACAGGATATATGAGAGGCTTTGTTTATTTAGACAATATATTGATGAGATAACACATTCAAGTGTTGATATTTAGGTGCTTTAGGAAATTTATATTATTTCCAATATAAATCTGAGTCAGAGTTTAAATTTGAAGAAAAAGAGGAAAAAGAGAAAACTTAGGCTCACATTGGAGAACTACATTAATGAAATATGTAAGTGTTACCTGAAGTTCTCTTGAAATGTGAAAGAATTTTTTTGGAATTTATAATGGTGGAATCTCCAACTGACTTTATTGACAATCTATTTCAGGTTTTGGCAAACTTTTCCTGTGAAAGGACTGAGAGTAAACATTTTTTACTTTGCAAGTTGGGAGCTCCTTGCTATAACGACTCAACACTTTGTTAGTGTTCAAGTAGCCATAGGCATAGCCATAAAAATGAATGAGCACAGATGTGATAGGATAATATGCAATATACAATAATATACAATCATGTTTTATTTCCACAAACAGGCCATGGACTGAATTTGTTTAAGAGTCATAGTTTGCCAATCCCTTACTTATTTAATTAACCCTCAAAATTTGAACAGTATTTTAGTAGAACATTAGTTATTCAATATATATGAGCACTTAACAAAGTAATTGGCATGGAAACTCACATTTTTTAAATCATAGAATTTATTTCTTATGCTGATTAAATTTTTCATTACTTTTTCAGAATATTCATTTGAAAAAACTGGTTTCATCTTTTGGGATAGATTTTTAAAAGGTATTCAGTATTGTTGATAATTGGATATGTGATTATGATACCATAGTTATATCTTCTTAAAGAGTCCTTATTTTTAATACTATACTAACATGTTAATAATAGGGGAAATTGTGTGCAGAGGGGAGGGGATATATGGGAACTCTGTATTATTTTCTTAATTTTTTTTTTGTAAATATAATACTGATCTAAAAAGAGAATCTATTTTTTAAAAAAGAAAAGTCCTATTTTTAGACATGTATACTATTAAAAACATAAATTATGTTGTGATGTGTGGAATGATCTCTAAATAAAACAAATAGGGAGAACTTACATGAGGGTGAAGATGAAGTATAGCTTACCATGAGTTAATCATTATTGATCTTTGTGGTGGTAGGTACATGAGAATTTCACTTTTCTGTGTATTCTTTCTGTTTATGTGTGTACTACAATTATTCACACTAACAGCAGTAAACCTGTCTATTAGTTCATAGGGATGCCATAACAGAAACCTAACTGGATGGATTGAACAGAAATGTATTTTATAAAGTTCTGGAGCCTGGAAGTTCAAATTCCAAGGTGTTGGTAGCCTTTGATTTTCCTGAGGTCTTTCTCTCTCCTTTACTTCCAGGTGGCTGTCTTCTTGCTATGTCCTCTTACAGACATTTTTTTTCCCCTTTCAGCTTTATTGAGATATATTGACAGAATTGTAGGATATTTAAGGCATATATTATGATGATTTGGTATGCATTGTCAAAGGATTCCTCATCTAGTTAATTAACACATCCATCATGTCATGCATTTATTTTTTTCAGCGATAGGAATAAGGTCTGAGAATCTAACGTAAAACCTGTTGACTATAGTAGATAACACTGTATTGTGTTATTGAAATTTGCTAAGAGAGTATAACTTAAATGTTTCACACAGCCTTTTCTCTTCCACATTCCTTGGCATTTCTTTTTCTACTCACAAGTACACCAGTCCTGTTGAATTAGGATCCTACCCTATATACCCTATCTTAAATTAATCATCTCTTTGAAGACCCAACCTCCAAAAGCGGTAACATGAACTAGTGCCCACCCATATGGTCTCATTTAACCTTAATTACCTCTCTAAAGGTCCTATCTCCAAATTAGGTTGCGTTCAGAGGTAATGGAGGTTGAGACTTCAACACATGAATTTACAAGTATACAATTCAGTTTGTAACAATGTGTTGATTGAAGCCATCCTATAAAAATATTCATTCATTGTAAATATTATGGATTGTAACATATTACAGAGGTAAAGTAAAATATGAAAGTATTAGAAACTACTACTTTTTTAAGAGAAATGCTTTCTTAGAAAACTATTAGGGGCAAGTACAGTATTTTATTCAAGTCTTTATTTTTTATGTTACATGCAGCATCTTGTATTTATTTGGTACTCAGATACGTTTTATATTGCAATTCTGAACAGAGAAGACAGCTTAATATTTCCTTCTGTTGCATGCTGTTCCTCTAAAGTGCTTTCAATTTGTATTTTCCTTTATATCAGCAAGTTGTTTTCTTGTTTTGATATAATACTAAAAGTTTTCAGTAATCTAAAATACTCACTGAAATAGTATATTAAAATAGTGTTATATAATAAAGGAATTCTCAAAAGTAATTATTAAAGTAATATCTACCATCTTACCAATTAATTTCTTTCCTATGTGCGTATTTAGGAAACGTCATGCAATCTTCTTTTGGGGGGGTGGTTAATGGGGCAAGCTACTTGTAAACATGTATTGATCCACTAAATATTTTATCCAGAGTTTTCAGTAAATGTCACATTCCAGGGCTCAGCTAAATTAGAGTGAAATGTTTACAAGCAAAACTCATAATCCCATGTAATCTTTGTAAAAAGAAGTAGCATAATAGATGAAGCAGCGTTTGTTTATATGTTGCTTTCTGTAAGTATGACCTCGTCAATAAAATAGTCAGCAGGGGCACATGCTCTGTTACTCAGTTGGAAAAAGCCCTTCTTTCATTTTTTTCCCCTCTGTTATGACAGGAGGAGAATACAACACATTAAGTCAGGTAAATCTTATTAAGTTCAGGTTAGGTTTTAACAATTTACTCTTCAAAATCACTGAGCTTAATATTTATTAACACCTTGAATGCACATAATTTTATATACATTAGCTATGACTCTTTTACAATATAAGGATCATAATGAAGACACAGTAAAGCAGAAATTGGTATTTTCATGCAGGTTGACTTTGTTTCAGTATTTACTTATTACAGCATCATAAATAAACCTAACTAAAGCAAGTGTATTTACTTGGAGAAGAATAAATCTTTTAATGTACATTTTTTCCTAACTCTTTGTGTAGAATTAAGTGATGTATACCCATTTCTAATATTTATAGTGATTATGACTAGGTGTATATCTTTAATTTTATGATTACACCACAGTTCATATCTTGTAAACAAATTATTCAAAAATATAATTTACCATGCAGGATAATTTAGGATGGAAAAATTATACATAAAAATTATACCATAAATGTAAGTTATCACTTCTGTTATGAGAGCAGATCAGTTCTTTGGGAATCAGTTATTTGGTACCAGGTCTGCTAAGCAAGCTTCATAATTAAATAGAATTTTAAAAATTTAGTTACCAAAATGTTATTAGACCCAATAAAGATTAAATTCAGTAACACCCCATCTGACAGTTTGATGTTTTTATTAAAATATAAACATGAGGAAACAATAGCTAAAATGTAGATAAGATGGGAAACTATTATTATTCTTTAATTTATGGGTTTTATGTTTTTAAAAAAAATGAGTTTAATATCCTCTAAGTGTCTTTCAATCTGGAGGTTGTCAGTTTTGGCATAAATTCCAGGTCTAAGATTTGCTAACTGAACGTTCCTGTGAAAGACCTCAGAGTCTCCATGTTATCATTTGTAGCATTCACATTTTCTGGGGTCATTTTAATATCTGTATGAGATGGCATTCAACAAATTATAGTTATTCAATAAATTTGATAATCATCAAAATATCTGCTTATAATTAACATATTTAATACTCAACAAACTTAGAAGTCAATTTTCTCCTTTTCAAGAAAAACAAGTTAAAGCTCAGACTTGTCTAAATAATTACTTTATAAGCCTCTATTATGTAATAAGCAAATCTGGAATTCAACCATTGTCTTTTTAGTGAAATTCCATTTGTTACTCGGTTACTCTGGGCTGCCTTCATCCTAACTCACATATCTGTCATTTTGTACCCATAAATGCTGGGCTTTGCTTTATTCTTGTAATAAATAATCACATCCTTTTGATATTTATGCCCCTTTCATCCTCTTAATTCCAAGTATCCAGAAATTGATTTGATGTGAATATTGCCCAAAGATGCCCAGGGCTCTATTAATATACAACAAAAGGTGATTTTTTTTCTCATAGGACAAATTTTAAAATGCTGCCTGTTATATTGGCTTTATAAATCAAATTCTGATAAATATTTTTCATTTAGTTTTAATATTTTTCCTATATTTAAGAAAACTATAAATATTTATTCAAAAACTCTAAAAATCCATTTTCCTTTATCTTCCCCTCTTCTCTGCCTTCTTCCCCTCCCAGTCCAATAAGTGAAATAAGGGAAATATAGTAAAAACAAATGGTTAAATAGAGAACAAGTGTATATTTTAATGTAATTAAAATGCACAGTATTTATCAGGGACAATAGAGGGAATGGAAGCCTCCAACATAATCCTAAGAATTAAATTTATGTTTTATCCACAAAATATAGTCAGTGTTGTTTCATAACTTAGAATATTCTAAAAGAATAATTCAAGGTGCAATTTTTGTATAGTTGATTGTAGAAAATATATATAGTCATATTTTTACATCTCCATAAAATCATAGTGATAAGTTGAGAAAAATGACTCCCAAAGATATATCATCCAATTTATACACATAAACCCAAACCTCAGAGATCTGGGTTTATTTTAGGTGCTCTTACTGATTTGAATTATTAACTTTAAGATAATAGTTTAATTTACTTCTCTTTAACATCTATGCTTGAAATAGGCATCTCCATAATATAAAGCCATTATAAATAATTTATAGTTACTAAATAATGGTGTTAATAATTTGGGAATGGTATTGAAATGCCATCCATGAAACTTGCAGAGAGTAGATATTTGTGCAAGGTCGAATAAGACATATCTGCTTCTGATTTCAGGGTTCACACTAGGAGAAGGAGCCTACTGATGGTCAGCATAGCACCAGAGTTTTTCAAAAAGATGTGGACATTATTTGTAAGTAAAAATTTGGTCTTACAAGTGGTTCTTTCTGAAGAATATTACAGAGGGCTGAAAATATGTGCATGAATAGATGTAGTAACATAATCTTATTTCATATTTTCCTGGTATTCTTTAATGATGGACCTATGGGAGGAGGCAGGTGTTCATCAGTTGTAATGAGTGCACCACTCTGGCGGGAGATGTTGATAATGGCACAGGGAATATGTGGGAAATTTCTGTACCTTCCTCTCAATTTTTCTGTGACTCTAAAACTACCCCTAAAAAGACAGTCTTTAAAAACAAAACAAAAATCTAATACATTGCCTTACCTAGCATGTAACTCAACAGGATTCATCACTAAGCTTTCCATCTGCTGGTGAACCTAGTTGCTAATTATAATAGCAAATGTCAGAGAAGACACTGTGCCCACCCCACATAAGGTGACAGGAATGAAGTCCATATTTGGAATCTGTGACTAAATTTGTGAGTTCAAACTGATTATTGGTAGGACACAGGTAGCAGTAGACTCGTTTTTTATACACACTGGGTAGAATCCATGATTCCTTATAAAGTAATGCCTAGAATATAAACCTGAATTATTAAGATAATGCTGGATAATCCAGTTTTCCTCTAGAGTAGGGGAAAGGGGAGAGCTCCACTCAGTACAAGGCAAATACTGTAAAAACCATGTGCCATACATGCTGCAAATCCTTCAAGCTAATTTAGAAAGAAACCTCAAACTGGGCATCTGTCATGGTGTATCCATGACAAGTACTCCAAAACTTCTGTGGAAGTAGAATCTCCCTGGAACAAGAGACAGGAACTGTCAAACCCTGAGGACCAGTATGCAATTACTTTCCTATTTTTAGAGCCATGTTGGGATGGGATGGGATGGGATGGGATGAGATGGGATGGGAAGGGTGTATTCTTCGCTTAGCGACCAGAGGTATATTATGATAGAAGAGACAGTGGAAGGAAAGCAAACAGGGAAACTAAAGCTAAAATGGACTCCTACTAGTTAACCAAGTCTATACTGTCTGTTGAAACTGAATGGAATTTGGTGGGAAAAAAATATTTCACCTATACTTATATTAATTTATTACCAGTATTGTATTTTCATTAGTAATATACTGCAACTACAATCCCTGCCACATGTTGCATGGCATAACAAAGGCATTGTGTATAATACTAGTTATTATGTGTTACTCTTCTAAACGTTTAATGTATATTACCTCATTAAATCCTCATGAACCTTATGAGGTAAATATTTTCAATCTACCTTTTCACAAATGAGTGAATTGCAACATACAGTGTTAAGTAACTTCCCCCAGATTACATAACTGGTAAAAATGGCAGAGCCAGGTTTGAAACTCAGGGTGTATACTTATAATGAACTTACAAAGAACTTTTGGGCTTTTCTCATTATCACTGTCAACCTTAGTACAAGAGTGCTTAACATCACTGACCAGAATTTAAGCTCTTCTCCTGACTCTGTCCTAAGAGGAACAGAAGGTAACCTAATAGGTTTGCAGGGTGCCTATGTGTATTTAAAACTCATACAGTGCTATAGGTCATACATTCCTAAGGAGTTTTGTTTAAACTTTAGCTTCAGAACCAGCTCCTCAAGTTAATGCTAAAAATAGTCCTGTGGATATTGTGGTCCAAACACAGAGGAATCGAGTATTTTTCAAGTTATGGCTCAATGATTCCATTTTGTTCTTCAAGTTGGAAATAAACTCTCCTATATAGAATCAGCCCGTCTTTGAGGTATTCACTAGTGATTACGCCTTTCAAAATTCACTGACAAGAAACATCCTTCCCATTAGTGTTCTGTGTCTATCTTGATGAATTTATCATTTAGCTGTTCTCCGCTACTTGTCCAGAAATGGGGTTAGTTTTAAGATCACAGAGCAAGGTTGTATAATTTCAGTAACATAACACCAGTCACTAACATGATCACACTAAGGTAAAATTATAATAATGCAGTGTTATATAGTTTAATATAATTTTGAAGTGAAAACCAAGACTGCTGCTTCAAGTGTAGATTGTCTATTTGAGGTAAGATTTAACTTGTTCCACTAAGAACATTGATATATTTTGAAAATTGCTTTATTATGGTGAAAGAGAAATTATAATTTTGATAACTGCAAATAGTTCAAACACTCACTATGACAACTCTCAAAGGTGTTGTTGCATGCTAAAATAATTTCATATTTACATATATTCATCTCTACCTTATCACAATCAAGGAAAATAGAATAAATATAGAAATTTGTTTCTATAATTGATTTGTGAATTTTATACTGGTGCTGTCTTTAAAATGAAATACAATCATTCTTAATTTATAGATCTAAAGTTCAAGAAGCAATTTCAAAAAGTCTATTTTGTAAGGCAATATTGTTAATTTTTCTATATGAAATTGCTAATGAATTGCTACCCCCCCAAAGAATAGATATAAAACAAGATCTGTTTAATTTATATAAAATATTTAATATCTGCATATTTTATTATGATATTTAGTTTTAGATATATTTTAGGTAATTTCTATTAGTAACACATCATCACAATGTTTTCTTTATTTTACTCAATTTCAGAAACACTTTCAACTAGAATGATTATAATAAAGTGTTACATATTACAATTATTATAATAAAGGAAACTGAGAGTAACAAATTATCCTGAAAATATGGAAAAATGATAACCTTCCTAACATTGTTGGTGGAATTCTATAATGGTACATAGGTGCTTTAGAAAGCAGTTTGATATATTTTTTTTAATTAAACATATATTTACCTAAAAATCTAGCACTTCTATGAAGGGTCATAATAGAATGATGAACATATTTATCATGTGTAATGATGATTACACAACTTGGCAAATTTACTAAAATCAGTAACTGAATTATGCACTTGCAAGATGTGACTTAGGGGTGCCTGGGTGGCTCAGTCAGTTAAGTGTCCAACTGTTGATTTTGGCTCAAGTCATGGTTTCACAGCTTGTGGGATCCAGCCCAACACTGTAAGCTCTGCTTATAGTGCAGAGCCCGCTAGGATTCTCTCTCCATCTCTCTGCCCCTTCCCAACTCGCATGCATGTGCGCTTTCTCTCTCTGTGTCTTTCTCTCTCTGTCAAAAATAAATAAAGATTAAAAAAAGAAAAGTGTGAATTATATGATATGTTAAATATGCCTCAATACAATTATAGTATAAAAACCCTGCATAAGCATCATCTCATAGAACACAGGGTCTAGTTGTGAAAATTGGATTATTCAGTTAAGATTCTTGAAAAAAGCATACTGAATCAATTAATTTCCTAATTTAAGCCACATCTGTTAACATGGAACTCACATAGTATTTTTAATCTGAAGGATAAAAAAAAAAGAAAAAAACATACTTTTTATTTGATAGACTATCTAAAAATCATTCAAGACCCTCCTTCTTACTGGTTGAAACTTGATTTTGTTCACATAAGGTTCTGAAGAAAGTTGTGTTTAGGTGTAAAATTTGACTGTAAAAAATAGAATTACAGAAAATTATATTCTCCTGGTTACATTACAAGTAAATAACACAAGGATGATATATTTTGGAGACTAGAAGCAGACATATTTTTTAAACATTTATTTAGTAGAGGAGGATCCTGGGAAGATGGCGGCGTAGGAGGACGCTGGGCTGACCGCGTCCTGCAGATCACTTAGATTCCACCCACACCTGCCTAAATAACCCAGAAAACCACCAGAGGATTAGCAGAACAGAGTCTCCGGAGCCAAGCGCAGACGAAAGGCCCACGGAAGAGGGTAGGAAGGGCGACGAGGCGGAGCGCGCTCCATGGACTGGCGGGAGGGGGCCGGGGCAGAGGGGCGGCCCGCCGGCCAAGCAGAGCCCCTGAGTCTGGCTTGCAAAAGCAGAGGGGCCGAACAGAGTGTGTTCTGACAGCAAGTGGGACATGAGATCAGGAAGGTTATAAGCTAACAGCTCTGCTCGGAGAATGGGAGGGCTGGAGGACAACCGGAGGGAGAGTTGTTGAGCCCCAGATGACAGAGCTCAGCTTAGGGGGGAACAAAGGTGCTCGCCAGTGCCATCTCCCTCGCCCATCCCCCAGCCAAACTCCCAAAGGGAACCAGTTCCTGCCAGGGAACTTGCTTGCACCGTGCTAACACCCAAAGCTGTGCTTCTGTGGATCCATCCCTCTGGCGGGTCTTACTCCCTCCTGGTGCTACAGGGCCCCTCCCGAAGTGGATCTCCGAAGGAAAAGCGAGCTGAGCCTGCCCCTCCCGCCCCAGTGCACCTTGCCGATCCACCCCAGCTAATACGCCAGATCCCCAGCACCACAAGCCTGGCAGTGTGCAAGTAGCCCAGATGGGCCACGCCACCCCACAGTGAATCCCACCCCTAGGAGAGGGGAAGTGAAGGCACACACCAGTCTGACTGTGGCCCCAGAGGTGGGCTGGGGGCAGACATCAGGTCTCACTACAGCCCCGCCCACCAACGCAAGTTATTCAAGACAGAACAGGGGAAGTGCCCCACAGTTCCGCACCACTCCAGGGACTATCCAAAATGATTAAATGGAAGAATTCCCCTCAAAAAAAAACGTCCAGGAAATAACGACAGCTAACGAACTGATCAAAAAGGATTTAAACAATATAACAGAAAGTGAATTTAGAATAATAGTCATAAAATTAATCGCTGGGCTTGAAAACAGTATAAAGGACAGCAGAGAATCTCTGCTACAGAGATCAAGGGACTAGGGAACAGCCAGGAGGAGCTAAAAATTGCTATCAACGAGTTGCAAAATAAAATAGAGACAACTACGGCTCGGATTGAAGAGGCAGAGGAGAGAATAGGTGAACTACAAGATAAAATTCTGGAAAAAGAAGAATCTGAGAAAAAAAGAGAAAAAAAAATCCAGGAGTATGAGGGGAAAATTAGAGAACTAAGTGATGCACTAAAGAGGAATAATATACGCATAATTGGTATTCCAGAGGAGGAAGAGAGAGGGAAAGGTGCTGAAGGTGTAGTTGAAGAAATAATAGGTGAGAACTTCCCGGATCTGGGGAAGGAAAAAGGCATTAAATCCAAGAGGCACAGAGAACTCCCTTCAGACATAACTTGAATCGATCTTCTGCACGACATATTATAGTGAAACTGGCAAAATACACGTATAAAGAGAAAATTCTGTAAGCAGCTAGAGATAAACGTGCTCTAACATACAAAGGGAGACCTATAAGACTCGTGACCGATCTCTCTAATGAAACTTGGCAGGCCAGAAAGGAATGGCAGGAGATCTTCAATGTGCTCAACAGAAAAAATATGCAGCCGAGAATCCTTTATCCAGCAAGTCTGTCATTTAGAATAGAAGGAGAGATAAAGTTCTCAAACAAACAAAAACCGAAGGAATTCGTCACCACTAAACCAGCCCTACAAGAGATCCTAGGGGGATCCTGTGAGACAAAGTACCAGAGACATTGCTACAAGCATGAAACCTACAGACATCACAATGACTCTAAACCCGTATCTTTCTATAATAACACTGAATGTAAATACTAAAGGTGCCAACCAAAAGACAGAGGGTATCAGAATGAATGAAAAAACAAGACCCATCTATTTGCTGTCTACAAGAGACTCATTTTAGACCTGAGGACACCTTCAGATTGAGAGTGAGGGGATGGAGAACTATTTATCATGCCACTGGAAGTCAAAAGAAAGCTGGAGTAGCCATACTTATATCAGACAAGCTAGACTTTAAATTAAAGGCTGTAACAAGAGATGAAGAAGGGCATTATATAATAATCACAGGGTCTATCCATCAGGAAGAGCTAACAATTATAAATGTCTATGCACCGAATATGGGAGCCCCCAAATATATAAAACAATTAGTCACAAACATAAGCAACCTTATTGATAAGAATGTGGTAATTGCAGGGGACTTTAACACTCCACTTACAGAAATGGTTAGATCATCTAGACATATGGTCAATAAAGAAACAAGGGCCCTAAATGATACATTGGATCAGATGGACTTGATAGATATATTTAGAACTCTGCATACCAAAGCAACAGAATATACTTTCTTCTGAGTGCACATGGAACATTCTCCAAGATAGATCACATACTGGGTCACAAAACAGCCCTTCATAACTATACAAGAATTGAAATCATACCATGCATACTTTCAGACCACAATGCTAGGAAGCTTGAAATCAACCACGGGAAAAAGTCTGGAAAACCTCCCAAAGCATGGAGGTTAAAGAACACCCTACTAAAGAATGAATGGGTCAACCAGGCAGTTAGAGAAGAAATTAAAAAAATATATGGAAACCAATGAAAATGAAAATACAACAATCCAAACGCTTTGGGATGCAGCGAAGGCAGTCCTGAGAGGAAAATACATTGCAATCCAGGCCTATCTCAAGAAACAAGAAAAATCCCAAATACAAAATCTAACAGCACACCTAAAGGAAATAGAAGCAGAACAGCAAAGATACCCCAAACCCAGCAGAAGAAGAGAAATAATAAAGATCAGAGCAGAAATAAATAATATAGAATCTAAAAAAACTGTAGAGCAGATCAACGAAACCAAGAGTTGGTTTTTTGAAAAAATAAACAAAATTGATAAACCTCTAGCCAGGCTTCTCAAAAAGAAAAGGGAGATGACCCAAATAGATAAAATCATGAATGAAAATGGAATTATTACAACCAATCCCTCAGAAATACAAGCAATTATCAGGGAATACTATGAAAAATTATATGCCAACAAACTGGACAACCTGGAAGAAATGGACAAATTCCTAAACACCCACACTCTTCCAAAACTCAATCAGGAGGAAATCGAAAGCTTTGACAGACCCATAACCAGCGAAGAAATTGAATCAGTCATCAAAAATCTCCTAACAAATAAGAGTCCAGGACCAGATGGCTTCCCAGGGGAGTTCTACCAGACGTTTAAAGCAGAGATAATACCTATCCTTCTCAAGCTATTCCAAGAAATAGAAAGGGAAGGAGAACTTCCAGACTCATTCTATGAAGCCAGTATTACTTTGATTCCTAAACCAGACAGAGACCCAGTAAAAAAAGAGAACCACAGGCCAATATCCCTGATGAATATGGATGCAAAAATTCTCAATAAGATAGTAGCAAATCGAATTCAACAGCATATAAAAAGAATTATTCACCATGATCAAGTGGGATTCATTCCTGGGATGCAGGGATGGTTGAACATTTGCAAATCAATCAATGTGATACATCACATTAATAAAAGATAAGAACCATATGATCCTGTCAATAGATGCAGAAAAGGCCTTTGACAAAATCCAGCACCCTTTCTTAATAAAAACCCTCGAGAAATTCGGGATAGAAGGAACATACTTAAAGATCATAAAAGCCATTTATGAAAAACCCATAGCTAACATCATCCTCAATGGGGAAAAACTGAGAGCTTTTTCCCTGAGATCAGGAACATGACAGGGATGTCCACCCTCACCGCTGTTGTTTAACATAGTGCTGGAAGTTCTAGCATCAGCAATCAGACAGCAAAAGGAAATCAAAGGCATCAAAATTGGCAAAGATGAAGTCAAGCTTTCACTTTTTGCAGATGACATGATATTATATATGGAGAACCCAATAGACTCCACCAAAAGTCTGCCAGAACTGATACATGAATTTAGCAAAGTTTCAGGATACAAAATTAATGTACAGGAATCAGTTGCATTCTTACACACTAATAATGAAGCAATAGAAAGACAAATAAAGAAACTGATCCCATTCACGATTGCACCAAGAAGCATAAAATACTTAGGAATAAATCTAACCAAAGATGTAAAAGATCTGTATGATGAAAACTATAGAAAGCTTATGAAGGAAATCGAAGAAGACATAAAGAAATGGAAAAACATTCCATGCTCATGGATTGGAAGAATAAATATTGTCAAAATGTCAATACTACCCAAAGCTGTCTACACATTCAATGCAATTCCAATCAAAATTGCACCAGCATTCTTCTTGAAACTAGAACAAGCAATCCTAAAATTCATATGGAACCACATAAGGCCCCGAATAGCCAAAGTAATTTTGAAGAAGAAGACCAAAGCAGGAGACATCACAATCCCAGACTTTAGCCTCTACTACAAAGCTGTCATCATCAAGATAGCATGGTATTGGCACAAAAACAGACACATAGACCAATGGAATAGAATAGAAATCCCAGAACTAGACCCACAAACGTATGGCCAACTAATCTTTGACAAAGCAGGAAAGAATATCCAATGGAAAAAAGACAGTCTCTTTAACAAATGGTGCTGGGAGAACTGGACAGTGACATGCAGAAGACTGAAACTAGACCACTTTCTCACACCATTCACAAAAGTAAACTCAAAATGGATAAAGGACCTGAATCTGAGACAGGAAACCATCAAAACCCTAGAGGAGAAAGCAGGAAAAGACTTCTCTGACCTCAGCCGTAGCAATTTCTTACTTGACACATACCCAAAGGCAAGGGAATTAAAAAAAAAACGAACTACTAGGACCTTATGAAGATAAAAAGCTTCTGCACAGCAAAGGAAACAACGAGCAAAACTAAAAGGCAACCAACGGAATGGGAAAAGATATTTGCAAATGACATATCAGACAAAGGGCTAGTATCCAAAATCTATACAGAGCTCACCAAACTCCACACCCGAAAAACAAATAACCCAGTGAAGAAATGGGCAGAAAACATGAATTGACACTTCTCTAAAGAAGACATCTGGATGGCCGACAGGCACATGAAAAGATGCTCAACGTCGCTCCTCATCAGGGAAATACAAATCAAAACCACACTCAGATATCACCTCATGCCATTCAGAGTGGCCAAAATGAACAAATCAGGAGACTATAGATGCTGGAAAGGATGTGGAGAAATGGGAACCCTCTTGCACTGTTGGTGGGAATGCAAATTGGTGCAGCCACCTGGAAAACAGTGTGGAGGTTCCTCAGAAAATTAAAAATAGACCTACCCTATGACCCAGCAGTAGCACTTCTAGGAATTTACCCAAGAGATACAGGAGTACTGATGCATAGGGGCACTTGTACCCCAATGTTTATAGCAGCACTGTCAACAATAGCCAAATTATGGAAAGAGCCTAAATGTCCATCAACTGATGAATGGATAAAGAAATTGTGGTTTATATACACAATGGAGTACTACGTGGCAATGAGAAAGAATGAAATATGGCCCTTTGTAGCAACATGGATGGAACTGGAGAGTGTGATGCTAAGTGAAATGAGCCATACAGAGAAAGACAGATACCATATGGTTTCACTCTTATGTGGATCCTGAGAAACTTAACAGAAACCCATGGGGGAGGGGAAGGAAAAAAAAAAGAGGTTAGAGTGGAAGAGAGCCAAAGCATAAGAGACTCTTAAAAACTGAGAACCAACTTAGGGTTGATGGGGGGTGGGAGGGAGAGGAGGGTGGGTGATGGGTATTGAGGAGGGCACCTTTTGGGGAAGCACTGGGTGTTGTATGGAAACCAATTTGACAATGAACTTCATATATTGAAAATATGTGTGTATATATATATATATATATATATATACTGGTTACTTTCTTTCACAAAGCAAACTAATAAAGTACTTTTGAGAACATTCAAAAAAATTTATTTAGTAGAAGAGAAAATTAAAACTTATCTACAATGGGGTGCCTGCGTGGCTGTGTTGGTTAAGAGTTCAACTCTTGATCCTGGCTCAGGTCATGAACTCAAGGTTTGTGAGTTTGAGCCCACATCCCTCTCCATGATGACAGTGTGTAGCCTGCTTGAGATTCTCTCTCCCTCTCTTTGACCTTCCTGTGTTCTACCTCTCTCTCAAAATAAATACATACTTTAAAAAAAATAAACTAAAAAAAAAACTCATCAACAAAATCAACATAATAACAACAATAAAGATGTAGTTCAAAATCTGTGGGACAATTAATGCTGTTAAAAATGGTAGAATAAAGGCATTTTTAATCTTCTTGATTCTCTGTAATGCATTGAAAACAACAAAATCAGTGGGAAGGAGATTGAACAATGATATCCTCAATGAAAGAGTGAAATAGTCACAATAAAAGGTGAAAAGAAACGAAGAATATAATAAATTCATTTGAACTTAACTCAAGGAGGATGAGCAAACCTTATTCATAACTATTTCTTTTTGAGAAGATTGGTAATGTGTTAAAAGATAAGTGAAATATCTCAAAAACAAAACAAAGTATTTGTTTTTATATAAAATTGTATATTCTAGAAGGAAGTGAGTGGACCACAGCTCAATAGGATTTTATCTTTGTGCACATACACTTATAGAGAGAGCCCCAAAATATGTTAATTTGTTTATAAACGTTCAGTTCCCTGTGATTTTTAATTCTCACTATTGTCAACATTGTATGAACATGCCAAATTCTATATATTTTCTCTAATACTGATTAATTCCAGTCTTTTAATTTTTATCAAGTTCAAACTAATGAAACCAATACAACATTGATGCCAAAACTTGACAAAAACTTATACAAAGAAAGTTAAGTCATAAATTGAGTTTTTTAAATAGGCCAAAAACATTTAAATATCAGGGGTTTCTTACAGTTCAATCTTACTAATTTCATATGTACATATAAAGAAATTCCTGATGAATTTCACAGTTAAACACGAATAATAAAACAAAAAGCTTATGGAAAAAATCATAGGAGAACATTTTGCTAACAATGGATTAAGCAAAGATTTTGTAAACAGGACAGAACTGGTAACAAGGATAAAATAAAACAGGATAAACTGCCCAATAGTAAATTTTCTATTCACCAGAGACACTATTAAACAGCAATAACATACCTTATAAAATAGGAGAATATATTCCTAATATTTCCTTGTGACAAATGACTTGTATGCAGATTATAATTTAAAATCTTCTAGGGGTGCCTGGGTGGCTCAATCGGTTAAATGTCCAACTTCGGCTTGTGTCATGATCTCATAGTTCATGAGATTGAGCTCCACTTTGGGCCTGTTTGGCCCAAAGTTTGGGATTCTCTGTCTCTCTCTCTTCCCCTCCCTTGCTCGTGCACTGTCACTCTCTCTCCCTCTTTCTCTCAAAAATAAGTATTTTAAACAAACTGATCCAACATCTGAAAAATTGTTTGGTAGCATCAGTTGAAGGTGGCCATAGGCCTTCCCTATGACCCAATAATCCCATTCTAGGAATGCTCCAACATACAGCAGAATGTTTATATCAGTGCTATTTATAAAAGACAGAAACTGGAAAGAAATATGTAATATATATTAAAAAGTAGTATTTGAAGAGAAATAATATAGAGCATTAAGAACAGAAAGAATGTTGGCTTAAAAAAATTAGTACACCCTAACCTTTTATTTATATGAGGTAACAAAAGTGGGAAGACCAGTATATGCTGACATTGTCAAGATAGTGCTTACCCTTTGAAAGAAATCACCAAAACCAAACATCGTAGGGCTTCCAACCTGTTGATAATGTCAATTTCCACCATTTTCACTGTGAAATAAACCAGGAAGCCAGTGCATTTATCTTTCTCTACCACTCTATCTCCTTAGTTATTCTAACTTTTATCAAGATTATTAATGCAATATTAATAATAATAGATTATCATAGTAATCTAGATTATCGATATTATGCATTATACAGCAATTGTTAGGTGGCATTTTAAAAAGTAAATTCACAGATCTGACAATTGCAGTCTTCTAGATCTCGTGTATATTTATAGAACACTACACATTACTATACAAATGCATGCTTTTCAAATAAACACATAGTTTATTCACCATGATAGACCATGCTATAAACCATAAAAAAAAAGTCATGGTGAATTAACATAATTGAAATCATACAGTTAGTTATTGATTCCTGAAAAATGGACTGAAGACAACTTTAGCTTTAGGTCTGTAGTCCAATGAGGGCCTTTCAAAAAGGGAAGTACAAACTTTGCCTTGGACAGTTTTATATTTCCTTTTGCCATAAAAATGCATATAGTTAACTCTTGTTCCATTCAGAATACAATTCTAATTACAAAACATTTTATTTAAGGCTTCACCTGAATTTCCTCAGCGCATTTTATATCCTTAGTATCAGTAGAGTCATAATTTTAATTGGATTGTTTCATATATTGTAGTGTTGATTAGTGGAAACCCTCTACTCCAGTTGTATGATCTGTTCAGGTATTAAATGAAGATACACTGCAAATCTTATTTTCTTTTAACAAAATTGTGGGTTTTTTTCTCTAGCCTAGAATGGAAGCTGCCTCCTTTCTCTGTTTCTGTGTATATATACTATGAAAATAATTGAAGCTATATTATTGTAATTTATTTTCTTTTTATCTCTCCCTTTTTTAAACCTCTTGACTTTGATTTTTGTTACCTCCCACTTTTTTATTTTATTTTATTTTATTTTATTTTATTTTATTTTATTTTTTTCAATATATGAAATTTATTGTCAAATTGGTTTCCATACAACACCCAGTGCTCATCCCAAAAGGTGCCCTCCTCAATGCCCATCACCCACCCTCCCCTCCCTCCCACCCCCCATCAACCCTCAGTTTGTTCTCAGTTTTTAACAGTCTCTTATGCTTTTGCTCTCTCCCACTCTAACCTCTTTTTGTTACCTCCCACTTTTAACACAGACACTAGACTTTGGCAGAGATTCAGTTGCAATCTATTTAATTGAGTTATAACTCCATATAACTTTTTAAATTAAAAAAAATTAAATATTTTCATTTATTTTTTGAGAGACAGAGGCAGAACATGAGCAGGTGAGGGGCAGAGAAAGGGAGACACAGAATCTGAAGCAGGCTCCAGGCTCTGAGCTATCAGCACAAAGCCCAAAGCAGGGCTCCAACGCACGGACCACGAGGTAGTGACCTGAGCTAAAGTCAGACACTTAACTGACTGAGCCACCCACGCACCCCTAATTTTTTTTAATGTTTATTTATTTTTGAGAGACAGAGATAGAGTGTGAGGGAGGGAGGGGCAGAGAGAGAGAGAGTCAATTCGAAGCAGGCTTCAGGCTCCAGGCTCCGAGCTGTCAGCACAGAGCCCCATGTGGGGCTTGAACTCACAAACTGTGAGATCATGACCTGAGCTGAAGTTGGTCGCTCAACATACAGAGCCACCCAAGCATCCATAACTCCATATTATTTTTAAATGAAATATTTAACTGCCAAGAGCATAGAATATTCAGAAGTTTTTTAGTTTATTTTCATCCCAGCAAATAAGCCTAACAAAATGTTACTATGATAAAATGTCTTAGTAAATACTGACTCTCAGCAAAGAAAATTAGATTGTATTCAATGTTAATATTATCAAGCAAAAACCTCAATTAGACCACTTATGATTTAAAAACCTATTATGTATCAGACACAGGAACTAAGAAGTTCATTAAGTATTCTTTTCCAGTGTCAGGAAAGATTTATAAATTTGCTCAAATTCTCTTCCATCTTTGAGACTCTCTCCAAGCTGGAAAGTTTTAAGAAGCAAGAAGTGGAACCTATAAGTTATACCTTTTATAATTGTCCCTTTTTTTTTCTAGAAATGATGACCATAACTTTCTACTAGCACTTTTTTAAACTGCTCTTGATTTCAACATTTCATTATAAAATGTTAAAATGATGACAAAATATATTGATACTACATTTAAGAAATGTCCAAAAAGCTCTATAAACTCATGAATAATATAACTGCTTATGAATATTGAGTGTATTATTTGAATCCTTCCTCATGGGAAATACAACACTATTAAGAATGTACAAGCATTTATTAGTTTTAATTAGAAAGTTTATTCCCTAAACTGAAAACAATTCTTTGACATTTTATTGAAATGTATTTTGGGTTTTAGAGGCCAAGGTGTGTTGGTTTTCTATTGCTGCTATAACTTATTACCACAAGATTTCTAGTTTAAAACAACAGAAATTCATTATCTTACAGTTCTGGAGGTCACAAATATGAAATGCATCTTAAAGGCTAACATCAAGGTATCAACATAATTGCCTTCATTTTAGAGACTTTAGGGGGAATCCATCCTTACCGTTTTTAGCTTCTAGAGCAACCTACATTTCTTTTTCCATGGCCTCTTCAGTTTTGTATCCAGGTCTCTGCTTTTGTCATCACATCTTTCTGATTCTGACCCTCCCTCTTTCTTCTTAAAGAACTCTTATGATTAAATTGGGCTCCCCCAGATAATCCAGGTTAATCTTCATATCTCAAAATCTTTACTATAATAACAAAATCCTTCTATTAATCTGCTTGGGCTGCCATACCAAAATACCACAAACTGGATGGCTTGAAAACAACAGAAATTCATTTTCTCCCTGTTCTGGAGCCTAGTAATCTAAGATCAAGATGTTAGCAAGTTGATTTCTGTTGAGGCCTCCTTGGCTTGCAGATGGCCACCTTCTCTTTGTGTCCTCACATGGGCCTTCCCTGTGTATGTGCATCCTTGGTGTCTCTCTATGGTCCAAATTTCCTCTTATTTTTAAGGACACCAGTCAGATTGGATCAGCACTCACCCTAATGGCCTCATTTTACTTTGCCACCTCTTTAAAGGCCCTGTTTTCAAACATTCATGTCTTGAGGTTTTGGGGTTAGGACTTCAACATACGAGTTCTGAGGGAAACACAATTCAGCCTAGAACAGTCCCTTTTGCCATATAGTTAAAGACTGCAAGGATTATGACATGATATATTCAGGGTACTAGCATCCTGTGTGCCACACATGATTGCAATTATAATTTCTTGTGAATTGACAGTTAAAATTACTTAACTACCAAGTCCAGAAGGGATATGTGACTTCAGTAAGAAGGTAGAGATGCAGGTCTCCTCTAAGCTTTTTTATTCCTATTCTGAGTGTATGTCTTTTTTATAACAAGTGTTTTTACTATTATTTTACTTGATTGCAACTTATTATTTAAAATATAGTGAATGTTCCAACAATTAGTCAACCATTTATTTTGTTGAATGTTGATCTCAAAGCCTAACTATACTTAGGCTTTTTTGTTACACTTCTTTTTGTAGTTCATCTTTTTGTACTTTTATCTTCTAAATATATTAGAAGCACAATATTGTTTAACATTTTTTGAAAATGCAATACAATTATAGGATCTTTTCCTACTTTTATTAACATATTAAGCATATTAGCATATTATTTGAATGCAGATTTTGTTCATATGACTTCTAATCTCTAGCTTTGTCTTAATTGTTCAATTCACCATATTCTTACAAAATTACTAAAATTAAAATGTGATGATTTATCTTTGATTATTCTCTCATTGAAAATCTATTTGAAGGAAAGAGTAATAATGTTCAGCAAGCTTTCACGGAGTCCTTCTGCGCCTTTTCTCAATCATATTTCTGTTGAAGTTGTTAAACTGTTGTCTGATATTTGAAAATGTCATAGTAACACGCATTTATCTCTATAAAACAAACAAACAGGCGACTCAAATACTCTGCTTGTTGAAAATGTCATCGCATCCACACTGGAATAATGTATTTATCTTCTCTCCCTTCAAAAAGTTATACCTCACTTCCAAGGCACTCAAATCATCAGATAGTAATAAAATATAGTAAACTCAAGTTTAGTGTCACAGATAGAGTTCAGTGCCACCAAGGGTCTTATATGCAAAGCATAGTCTTATGGGGTACTCTATATTTAGCATCTCTTGGCCAATGGCCATAAGGCAAGACAGTTAATTCCCAAAATATTTAAAACAAAGAACTTAGGAAACTTGTCCATTACCCATTGTGTGTAAATTAATTCCAGTAATTAGTACCCACATATTTATTATTACTGCATATTTACTATTTTTTACTAAATACATTTGATTTCCCTTTAATCGAAAAGAACTGTAAAAGTCTGAAATTATTCTCGGAAATATATTTGATTTTATTTAAAAATTTGAAAGGACTTCAAGATATTATATTTTATAATTACAATATAAAATCAACATACATTTCTGTATTTGTACTTAAGCGCTATACGTAATTTCCACCTTAAGGAAATATTTCCACATGACATTATTATGCCAAGATTATTATTATCTCTATGGCTCAAGAACTGAGTATCTTAGAAAGCCTACAACAAAACCTGCTAACATAGGAGGTCTGAGAATTTTCATTAGTCTTTTCATTAGTTGCCACATTTGAATCTAAGACATCATATGACAATCTAACTGAATTTTTAGGAAGAAGAACCAGTGGGCTCTTTAATGTGGTTGCTTGTGGGAAAGTAGAACTACTAAGAGTCCTAGAAACCAGAAGGTCAAAGTAGTTTGGACATTGATATCATGCCTTTATCAATTTTGAAGTTTGCATTTGTAAATTAATACAATTTGATACTTATGCATGGATGCACATTCTTAATAAAATTACATTTAGTAGTTGGATATTGAATCTGGTTCTAATAAAAATTTCAGGGTTAATAAAGAGGAGACTTAATGTTAGCTTTTTAAAAACAATAAACAACCAAAAGTAGAATTATCTTAGGAAATACAGGAAAGTTTATATATCTTCAAAAATATAGAAAAAAGGCGACTGGAATAAAGCTCCATATCTATAATTAATTGGTCTTAACTTATAAATATGGGCAATAGCAATAAATGTAAACATTGAAAACAACCAGAGAATTGCCACTTGAGGACAGGATACAAAAGATCTAAAAGATGTAAATCATCTTCTAATTCAAATGCTTTATTTTAGCCCAATAAGAACATCTGTCATGTTGTATATTAAGTGATATGTTTTACTGATGATAAAATTGAGAAATATCTTTCATTTTGAGTCCTTTCTTCTTCGTGTTTATTTTGCTTGTTTTCAGTTATTATATAAAAGAAGCCAGCATTTTGTTTTTAAAGCCATGTGTATGGAAATAAAAGAAATACTGAAGTTTCACTAAAAATGATATTTTTCTCTTTTTTTAATGAATGGGGTATAAATATGAATGGGGACATTTTTTCTATAAAGGAAAAAAGTATGAGTTTTCCATTTTATAGATTACTTAGATTTTCATTATATTCTCAGTAATAGAACTTATTGAACCGAACATATTGGAGTATTTCTTAAAATCATCCAGTAAAATTACACTGAAAATAAGTTTAATTATCTTATTTGAACAATAAGAATTAATCATTAAAGTCAGAATATTCTTTTTCTTTTGGGAGCTGAATTATATACCATGTAGCCACATCCTTCCTTCTTATTAAAATATTCATCATTTACATTATATATGATTTGTTTATAAGAAAGTTTTATGAAACTGAAATATCCATCTGTCTGCACAGTTGGTCTTCAAATGTATTAAAAATTAGGATTTGAGTAATGAAAAATAAATTTGTGGGGCGCCCGGGTGGCTCAGTTGGTTAAATGTCCGACTTCAGGTCAGGTCATGATCTCACGGTTCATGGGTTAGAGCCCCTCCCGTGCTCACACTCTGTCCTCTGTCTCTCAAAAATGAATAAACGTTTAAAAAATTTAAAAAAAAGTAATAGATCTTATATTCACTACAATTATTCCCATTTTAATTTAGGTTAAGGAATGTAGAAATCCAGTCCCATTTCACTGACTATAAATCCTATTCCTGCTTGCTATCAAGCTTCCTGTGAAACCAGTTTCTTATAAAAAATCATCGGTATATGAGTAATAGGTCTTAACTCATTTTTCTGTTGTTAGGGAGCAAACAAAGCAACAGGCCTGCCAGCCAAAAATCTAGAAACCTCTAGATTTCATTGTACCTGAGAGAAAGAGAGGTTCTTAGGTCCACAATAGCAAAACACGGGAGCCTTGTGTATAAAGTTGCCTTTATCTCCAAACTTCCACAAAAACAGAGTTTTGAAAAGAACTGTAGAACAGATGATATTACTTGGAGATCATCTCAATTATAGACTCCTTAAAAAAGGGTATACTACTTGGCCTCAACACGATGCTGTTCTGTTTCAAATATGCTTTAGATCTCTCGATAACAAAATTCACTATGTAGAAATTGACAAAGTTGGCCAGTGTCACCAAATATTCCCACAGTATCTTAATCTTCATTGGGCTATGCTAGCCAACAGCACATCATTGCTGACAAGTACTGGAATCACAGCACAAAAAATTAATCTGTTGATTAATCATAGCACAAAAAATTGATCTATTGATTAGTAATTTCTTGCTATTGGTCGGGTCTGTCATCTTAGGAAACTGATGGCTACCTTCACGTAACCCATGATACCATCTACAGTCAATTTTGGCTCATCATATAGATCTGTCACTTCTAAGTTAAAATTCTGATATTATATAATGATGAATCTAGTTAACGACAAAATCATAAACCTAAAAAAATAGAAGATAATAATAAGATAGAAGTTGAAGTGGTGAAGAGCTATGGAAAAGAACTAAAAGTATTAAGAGTGGTCATGTCCCTACCCAAAATAACACTCTGGGCATATAATTTTAAAGCAAGTTAGAGGACAATTTCAAGAAACAGATAATTCTTTTTTTGAATTTCTTATTTGCATATAATTAACACATAATATTATATTGGTTTCAGGTGTACAACATGGTGACTCAACATCTCTATAAGTTATGCTGGCTCAGCACAGGTGTAGCCACCATCTGTCAGCATACAACATTATTGCAATGTCACTGCCTATATTCCCTATGCTGTACCTGTTATTCTCATGACTTATTCTTTCCATAACTGGAAGCCTGTAGCTCCCGTTCCCCTTCACCCATTTTGTTCATTTCCTCACCCCTTCCCTCTGGCAACCATCAGTTTGTTTTCTGTATTTTTTAGTCTGATTCTGCTTTTTTATTTATTTGTTTTGTTTTTTAGATTCCACTAGATTCACAAGATGACTCTGAATGACCTTTCTGAAATTGATATTTTATAATTTTTCATTGTTGCTTAACATCCTTCAATTGCCTCAATTTTATCTTATAATAAAAAATTACTCTGCTTTAAATAGCCTCTCTCTTTTAGTTTGTGTCTCTCCACTCTCTTTGTTTCTGTCACACTGGCTTTCTTGTATGGAACCACAAAAGACCCAGAGTAGCCAAAGTAATATTGAAGAATAAAACCAAAGCAGGAGGCCTCACAATCCCAGACTTTAGCCTCTACTACAAAGCTGTAATCATCAAGACAGCATGGTATTGGCACAAAAACAGACACATAGACCAATGGAGTATAATAGAGAACCCAGAATTGGACCCACAAATGTATGGCCAACGCATACATTTCGATGCGGGGCTCGAACCCACGGACCGTGAGATCATAACCTGAGCTGAAGTCCGACGCTTAACCGACTGAGCCACCCAGGCGCCCCTCTTTATTTTTTTTTAATGTTTATTTATTTTGAGAGACACAGAGACAGCACGAGTGGGGGAGGGATGGAGAAAGGGAGAAGGAGAATCCCAAGCAGGCTTCACACTGTCAGCACAGAGCCT
Source organism: Prionailurus viverrinus (assembly GCF_022837055.1). Classification (NCBI taxonomy): domain Eukaryota; kingdom Metazoa; phylum Chordata; class Mammalia; order Carnivora; family Felidae; genus Prionailurus; species Prionailurus viverrinus. Next base: position 39,388,468 of record NC_062561.1, read on the forward strand.
GATATGGGACTGGAACTCATGAACCTTGGGGTCCTGACCTGAGATGAAACCAAGAGTTGGATGCTTAAGCCACTGAGCCACCCAGGTGCCCTGTTGGCTTTCTTTAGTGATATACTTGGATCCCTTTCTTTTTATTCTTTGCATATCTCACCCATGATTTTCTTTCCCTATTCACAATCTCCCCAAATGTCCCTACCCCGTTCAAATAAACATCCTCCTTTCCAAATCTGGTTATCAGTGACTTTTTTTTTCCTGTGTTATACCATAGTCAATCCATTAGCAGTTCTTAACTGCTTTCAAATTTTATCTTGTCAGACAGTTTCTTATCATTTCCATATTATTCCCAAGTTCAAACTATCATTGCTTACATCGAATCAATCTGTCATTATTCCTTTTTGACTTCAACCTTCTATTACATATTCTCCAAAAAGAATAAAATTAAATCACCCAATAAGATGCTTCTCAATCAAATCCTTTCAGCACCTTCTCAAAAATAATTTAGATAAAAATGAAAAGATCTTACTTACCTTGCAAAATTCTTCATGATAATATACCTGATTTCTTCTCTAATATGTTTCCTGTCAATGCTGCTTTTGCTCACTCTACTCTAGCTAAAATAGTTACTATGTATTTTGACACAACATTAATTAAGCATGCCCCTATCCAGTCTTTTAGATTGTGCCTCGAATCTGCGCCTTCCCGTAATTTTCGTAATCTCCTTCAAATTATTCATAAACCAAAAGATTACCTCTGTAAAGAAACCTTCCCTAACTAATGTCTAAATGCCGTGCTCTACACCAGGTGCCAGCAAACTTTTTCTTAAGAAGCCAGATAGTAAAGTAAATATACTAATCTCTAATGCATGTATCTATCACAACTACTTAAACGTAATCATTGTAGCATGAAAGCAGCCATAGGCAATATGAAAATAAATGAGTATGTCTGTGTTACAATACAATATTATTTACAAAAACAGGCAGCTGGCTCGTGGAGTGACACCTTTTCTACATCCTTGGCATATACTTTATTGTTTTTCCACAATTTATCTGCCTAGACTTGCATTATATGTTTATAGTGTTTTGGTTTACTGCCTGCTTTTCTATTGGATAGAAGCCCCTGAGGGAAGGTGATTTCTCAGTTTTGTTAATTGCTCTGTCATAAACATGTAAAACAAGGACTCAAACATTATGAAACTTCAATAAATATTGGCTGAATAAACAAATGTATACATGAGAGAATCAATTGAATATTTAACCCAAATGTGAAGAACCTAATCAATCTTTTGGTTATCTTAGACACTACTGTGTTTTGCAGTCACTCTCCAGCAATCTTAATGAAGGAAGCTGCTAGTTTTTAGAAATTGTTGCTGTTTTTTTAATCCATATTTTGGATACTCCAGATATTCCAATCTGTTGGAATGATACTCCCTGTTTATTTCTTGGTACAACAGTTGTTTTCTGTATATAAATAACTCTGTCTATTCAGTTACTCTACCACAGTAAACAATAAGGCCCTTTCTTAGACACTATAAAGCTAAGAGAAGATGTGCTAAATTATCAACCTATGTATTTTGGATGGATGATATGCAAATAGCCAATTTTAAGATAATGTGATATATATTCAGCAGTATGATTGACAGATCATATGTTAGTTCTATTTGTTTATTTTTTGATGAGCTTCCATGTTATTTTCCATAGCTGGTGCACCATTATTACATTCTCACAACAGTATATAAGGGTTCCAGTTTCTCTAATACCTTACCAATACTTTTTATCTTTTTTGATATAACAGGTGTGAGTTAACAATATGAAATTGTGAAATTCAAAATTTGTTATGTTAAGAGATGATGATACCATGATAATTAACATTTCATAATAGTAGTTATTCTTAGAATAAATACAGCTTCCATACAACTTCCATTGTATGCCTGATTGCATTTGATTTATTCTTGCCACGTACATTTATTCTGTGTAAGCACTATGCTGGATATTAGGCGTGTGTGTAGGGAATCAAGGAATAGTATAGACTTGATCCCTATCTTCATAGAAGTTATAAATAGGAAACCCAGAAATTGAATACCTAAATAGAATAATGAAGGTTATAAAAATAATCTTGGGTCACAGGGTAGTGAAATTTTAATCTACCTTGAGAAAACAGTGCTTAAACTGAAATCTAAAGATTGAGTAGATTTAGTATTTAACAAAGGTTGTGAAAGGTATCTGACATGGGCAATAGAAACTATGTATGCAATTGCCCATCAGAGAGAAATGAAAAGAAGAAGGATATTCCTTACTAATGTGGCTAGAACATGAGAAATTAGTAGATTAACTCAAATGCAATGCTGCCAATAGTGGATCCAGAGATGAAAAAAAAAAATCCACATGAAGTTTCTGTTAGGACTTTTTTCCTAAAGAAAGGATAGCCAGTTATGTGTTTTGAAATAAGAAATTATGAAATAAGAAATTAATAAGATTTTAATTTACAAATAATTGTCTGAGTTCAGTGGGGGAGACTGTGCTTGAGGGGGCAAGAGTAGATGTAGAAAGTCAAGTTAGTAAGTAACTATACTTGTGCAAGTGAGACATGATGATAATTTATACTATAAAGAGGCAGTTAAAGAAGATCTAAGGAGCACCCAAAGCACTTGAAGTAATATTAGAACTTGATTAGCCACATGCACTTTGCAGACAGAGAAATTAGAGTTTAAATTTTGATTTTATCACATATTAGGTATGTATGCTTTAACATATTTTTTACTAAAATATGAATTCTTCATTTTGGATTAATAGTAATAATAATAGTATTCACATCATAGGGTCATTGTGTGAATTAAATTAGTTAATGTTTAGAAAGTACTTCGTGGGAAGCATGTTATGTGAATACAAGCTACAAATATGACTATTACAGTAATATAAATCATAGGACTTGATTAAATGGATGTGGGGTTTAGGAAGGGAGGGGAGTCAACTATGACTCCAAACCTTCAAGACTGAGAGACTAAGTGAATGATGGAGCCATTTAATGAAGGTGAGAGTCAGGAGGAGAAAAATATGCCAGGGTTATTGAGGAGTAGGATGATTTCAGTTTTAGATAACAATGTCCATCTTCTAGACATTCTGTTAGGATTAAGTAAAAATAAAATGAAATATGTTTCATATAACAGAGCCTGCCAAGTATTAGATAATGTCTATACAATTATTTTATTCTGCTATATTTCTCCTTTTCTAAATACTTCTTTCATTCTTTTTATCAGGATACTGTACCAGCAATTGTCCCTCTCCCATACATCTTTAGCATATTTTTCTTCAGATACTCCTTCTCTTCCACCTATAAATTGAAAAAAAAAGTGTCTCTCTGAAAACTTTGAATATTTCTCTCTTGATTATGATTTTCATGGGTTACAACCTGGCCTACACAAGGTTAAATTCTTCAGGTATGAAACAATTCTGTGAACTTCTATGACATTATTTCATTCATTATTTCTGTTTTTTTTAATTCAACCTAACAATTTTACAAGTTCACTTAATACTTATTACAATTAAATTTTACAAATTCAGCTACTATTTCATATTTATTAATGTTTTTAAATTTTCAATTAATACTTATTTGTAAATATAATGAATACTAATCACTATATACCAAAATTAAAATTTTCTTAATATTGTAAGCTACTTCTCATAGTCCTCTGTGAAACTGTTTATTCACTCATTTATTCACATACACATGCATTTATCCACTCATATGTCTATTCCATACCAGTTGCTTTTGCTATGTTTTCAAAACACAGATTTATAAGATCATCACATAAATATGTATTAAGAACCTCCTTTGGATCAGATACTGTTTTAGGTGCTTAGAATAGTTGGGTACACTAAAACCTAATGCAGTAGAGTTTACATTTTATTGTATGGAGGCTGAACCAAACTACAAGTAATAGATTCAGCTTTATTTTTAAGGTCTTGAATGCTATAGAAATAATAGCAGTGAAAAAAGTGTCAGAAATGTGTAGATACAGAGCTAGTAAAGTTAGTTGCAATTTAAAAGTGAACCCAAGATAGCCCTCATTAATTTAACATTTAAGCAAAGACTAGAAAGATGTAAGGAGTTTAACCTTGTGGCTATCTAAAGAAAGATCATTCTAGACAGAGTAGACATCCAATGCAAAATCTCTAAGGAGAAACAGTAAGGGGACAAGTGTGACTGGAGCAGGAGAGAGGTAGCAGAGAATCAAGTTCCACAGGGCCTTGTAAAATACTTAGGTGGCTGTGGCATTTAGCCACATGAGTTAATGGAGAGTGGGGAATTTAGTTTTTAGTGAACTTTAGAGATCAGCAAAATTTTTCTGTGAAAAGCACAACAGTAAATATTTTTTGGCACTTACAAGCTATACAGTCTCTGTCATAACTGTTCATCTCTTCAAGTGTAGTATAAAAAGAGTCATAGGCAATGTACTAAGTGAATTGGCATGTCTATGCTCCTATAAAACTTTATTTGCAGAACAAACATTAAGGGTGGTGGGCCAGTTTGGCCAACCCATACCCATGGCATGAAGACACAGTGTGATCACACTTTTATGTTTACTAGATCACTCTTAGTGTAACATTGAGAGAAGTTCCTGGTGGGGTGGGGCGGGGGGGGCGGAGGGTATGAGTGGAAACAGGAAGCCCAGTGGAAGCACTCTGTATAATCAAGGTGAGATGATGTGGAAGCAGTATTGGTGGTAGGAAGCTCCTGAATTCTGCATATATTTTAAAGATAAAATGCATGGAAATTCTTGATGTAGACTGTGTGTGTGTGCACGTGCGTGTATGTGCATGTGCGTGCATTTGCAGGACACAGGGAAGGAGGGAGATGGAGAGGAGAGAGAGAGGGAGAAGAGTCAGTGAAGTTGTTAAGATTGGTCCTTGTTACTGGAAATTCAGAAATGCCATCGATGAGGTGGGGAGGAAACTGGTTAGAGGAATTTGAGGGGTAAAATTTAGAAGTTAACCTTTGGATGTTTTTACTTTCAGATGTTATTAGATATTCAAGTGTGAGGTCAAGTAAGCATTTAGAATTAAAACCTGGGATACAGAACAAAACCTGATCTGAAAACAGAGACAGGGTTATTTTCAAAGGCACAGAACTGGGATACCTGGGTGGCTCAGTCAGTTAAGCTCTCGACTCTTGGTTTCGGCTCAGGTCATGATCTCATCGCTTCTTGAGTTCGAGCCCCATGTCGAGCTCTACTCTGGCAGCACAAAGCCTGCTTGGGATTCTGTCTCTCCCTCTCTCTCTGCTTCTCCCCACCCCTTGCATTGTGTCTGTCTCTCTCAAAATAAATAAATAAACTTAAAAAAAATAAAGCTACAGAATATGATCACATGAACAATGAAAAAGCATACAGAAAAAAAATGGAGCTAAGAGTAATGATGGTGACATCCCAACAGAAAGGAAAAGGAAAAGAGGGGAACTAACACAGACGCTTAGTAGGAGAGGCTGGTTATATAAGAAGACAACTAAAATGAGGCTTTAACAACGCTAGGTGAAGAAAGTGTTTAAATGAGTTAAATGTTTGTAGTAGGTTAAATGAGATAGACTGATTTTTCACCACTAGACTAACAAATGTGGAGATCATTGCTGGCCTTCATGAAAACAATTCTCTTAGAGTGATGGTTACCAAGGTCTGTCTGGAGAAGATTTAATTTTTTAAATATTTATTTATGTTACATGAGCATGAGCAGGGAAGGGGCAGAGAGAGGGAGACAGAGCATGCAAAGCAGGTTCCATGCTGTCAGCGCAGAGCCCAATGCAGGGCTCGAATTCACGAACTGTAAGATCATGACCTGAGCCGAAATCAGGAGTTAGGTGCTTAACCAACTGAGCAATCCAGACGCCCCTGGAGTCAATTTAAGTAAGTAATGGATGAGTGAAATTGGAGACAAAATATAGAAAATTTTTTTCAGAACTTTTGTGGCAAAGGAGAAATGTGGATTCAAACTTTAACTAGCAGGGAAAGTTTGGTCAGACAAGATTGTAGACTGTTCTCATTTAAGTGGGAGAAATAAAAACATGTTTTTGTGACAGTGAAAATTGTCAAGAGAGAAAATGATGCTCTGAGAGAAGGAAGAATTGCCGGAACCATGTCTTTCAGAATACATAAGAGCAGGTAAAATGTAGCGCAGGAGAAGAAGCATTAGCTTTAGGTAAGAAGGTGGATTGTTCATTTATAGAAATAGGCAGTGAGGAAAAATAAACAATGGGAAATAGGAAAAGGAAAAGTTATATAAGAAATGAGGCTTGAAAGCAGGAAGAACAAGTAGGTTTTTCATAACTTAGTGTTTCTGAAAAGCATAATGCACTCAAGTTGATAGTTCGCTCTTTCCATCAACAAAACAATGTGCCACAAATGGGTTTATAAAGCACGCGGAACAGATGTCAAGAAACCTTTCATCATACAGAGACCAATAAACATCAGGAATGACCCACCAAGCAAACCGTGGGTGTGGAATCATTGGAACCCTCTGGGAAGTAATTTAGACTCATCTTTAGTGCTCCAAAGTTTTATGAAGAAGGAAGTTTGATGAATTACATGGTATTTAGTTTTTTAACCTACATTTTCTCTGTTTTATATTTTTTCCCCATGGTTTTGTAGGAAGAGGCGTGTCTTCCATCTGTTATTTACCATTTTAGGTACTGTATAGTAAACTGCAGAAATCAGTCCAAAAATTCAAAAAACATCTTCCCTGTCTAGCAGTGGAGAAGTTTTCAATATAACCGTTTACAGTCAAGTGAACCTATAGTCTGCAAACACTTCATTTAAAAATAATAATAAATTAAGGCAAAATATGTTTTTCTAGGTTGACCTGGAACAAAGACTCATTTACTTTAAAGAACCTTTGACCGTTTCAGTAGATATGTACAGAAATATTTTTAATTAAGTCTGATTCAGAAACCCTGTGAATCTCAGTATCTCACATTTGCATTTATTTCTCTCTATGAAATTAGGAGAAAACATAACAGGGCAAATAATGTGGAGACTAAGAAATTATTGTTATTGACAGCTTGCTAGTATGTATTACTTCTTTTTTTCATTTTTTCACAATGCTGTTTTTATTGTGTTAAATACTATTTCTGTGTCATCACATAAAATCATTATAAAATTGTTTATAAAATTGTAAAAGTTGTCAGTGATTTAAAATGTATATAACAAAGGGTGGCATTTTACATTATAATGACTAACGAAAGATATAGTCATGCATTTCTTTTGTGTGTACTATTTGTCAATTTTTTCTATGAAAATCAGAGCAAGTGTATTTGAGATGATTAATGCTTAAATGTAGGAAGGATATGTTAGAAGGTATTAATAATTATTTATAACTATATTAGGTATTAAATGGAGAGCAAAACTTTATATTGATTTGATAGTTACCAACCACATTTAGTTACTCAGTTCAAGTGCAATTTTATTTATCCCATTATGAGACCACAATCTGGCAGGCTCAGCAAGCTTCACCTACATGACTACCTGATTAAAAAATTGAATTGATCAACAAAATGTATTAATTATGTGCTTCAGCAAATTACAGTGCCTTCATTAGTGCCCATCTGATCCAACTGAATAAAAAATGCATACTTTTCAAAATACAAATTTAAAACTTTCTTTTAATACTTCACAGTTGCTATTTCAAATATTGTGTGTATCCCTTAGCATCTTTGCATAATAAGATGATATTTGGCACTTCTCTTTCTTCTTGTAATGAGTATTTAAGAGTGGTTATTATTTGGGCATTCATATTATTAATTTCATTTAACATCACAACCTACAATGTATATATCGTTTTATTTATATTTGCAGAAAAGTAGACTTACAGAATATATGTAATTGGTCCAAGGGCACACGACAGTCACTTTTAGAGAAGTATGTTGTTACAGCAGATTCAGGAAAATGTTTCTCAAACTATCTATACAAATATTAGCTATAATTGTATATCTTAGGAAACTGTTCTTTAGTTCACTTTGAATTATTTCCTATAATTCTTACATCAGAGATTAGTGTTCCGTGAAGAAGGTTGCTTATTGGAGCATCTGAGTGGCTCGGTCGGTTAAGTGGCCAACTTGATTTCAATTCAGGTCATGATCTCACGGTTTGTGAGTTTCAGCCCCACATTGGGCTCTGTGCTGACAGTGCAGACAGTATTCTCTCTCCCTCTCTCTCTGACCCTTCTTCTCTCTCTCTCTCATTCTCTTTCAAAATTAATAAATAAACATTTAAAAAATCAGCTCTTAAAAATACAGGCTGCACATTTTAGTCACTCTTTTAATAATTTATCTTCTGCTCTTTATCTCTCCAGTGACAATGGAGGATTCATTCTTTCTCGTATCCGAGGCAGATCCTTTCATTATGAAGATGCTGTCTTCTCTCCATCTTCTCAGTGACCTCAATATAATTCACTTTCTTTTAAATCTTTCCTGAGTTTTGTAAATCTTTCTACTGAAACATTTGACAGTATATTTAGGGATTCTCATCTCAGAACAAGCCAATAACCATAGAAGCAACATTCCCTAGTTTGACTTCTATTACTACCTGATCTCTATTCATACATCTACATGTAAGCTTCTAACAGGATTTTCCTGTAAATGTTGTATTCATTTACATATTTCCCATTCACATTTTCTTCTCATCTAGCCTCCCATCTAATCCTTCAAAGCCACTCATGCTATGATAGCTTTATGATGACTAACCAGTTATCTCATCAGATGAATACTCCTCATTTCTCAACATCTTTTATTTCAGCCACATTAAACCCAGTGCATCATTGCCATCTTTCAAAAACAACTTTATTGAAGTATAAATAACACACAATAAAATACACATTTTTAAATTACAGAATTTGGAAAGTTTTGGTATATGTAGTATGTATGCATGCAGAACATCACAGAAATCATGATAATGCATATATCCATCATGTCTATATGTTTTCCTCTCTGCCTTTATATTGCCTTCTTCCCATTCATTTTTCCATGCACTAACACTCACACCTGCATTCCATCCCTAGGATAACAGTGATATGCTGTCACAATAGATTATTTTTTTAATTTTCTAGAGTAAGGTATACATAAAATTATACAGTATGTCTTTTTTGTATGGCTTCTTTCAGCATGATTATTTTGAGATTTTCCATGTGAAAATATATATCAATGTGTGAAATATATATCATTATTTCAATTTATTTCATTCTGAGTACTGTTCCATTATATAATGCCACTGTTTGTCAGTTTGCATATTAATGGATATCTGAGTTATTTCCAGTTTTGAACTGTTACAAATAGAACTGCTGTAAACAGTTTTCTAATGTTTTTATATATTGGGGTGCCTGGGTTGCTCAGTGGGTTAAGTGTCTGAGTCTTGATTTCTGCTCAGATCATGATCTCACAGTTCGTGAGTTTGAGCCCCACATCAAGCTCTGCACTGATGGTACCAAGCCTCCTTGGGATTCTGCCTCACCTTCTCTTTGCCCCTCCCCTGCTTCTGCTCTATATCTCAAAATAAATAAACTTAAAAACTAAATTTAAAAAATTCAGTCTTTATATAGACCTATGCTTTTATTTCTCCTCAGTAAATACCAAAAGTGGAATGGCTTCCTCATGTAGTAGTTGAATGTTTAACTTTATAATACACTGCCAAACTGTTTTCTAAATAAGCTGTAGTATTTTGCATTCCTATCAGCTGAGTATAAGAATTCCAGTTTCTTTACACCCTCACTACCACTTAGTGTGGTCAGTCTTCTTAATTAAAGTCCTTTTTATTGCATGTGTTATGGTATCTCATATGGTAGTATTAATTTACATTTCTGAAAGAATAATGATATGTATTTTTATATCTATAAGCTTATTCTCCATCTATATGCATTCTTTGATGGAGATTTTGTTCAAATATTGGACCGTTTTTAAATTTTCTTCTTTGTTTTCTTATTCTGAATTTTGAATATTTGTTACACATTTTTATTAGCTATATTAACTGCAAATACTTAACTCCCAGCCTGTAGTTGATCTTTTTATTACCTTACACTGTCATGAAGAGGAGTTTTTTCAAAACTTTATGAAATACAGTTTTTCAATTTGTTTTCTATAGATCACCCTTTCAGTGTTTTATCTATGAAATCTTTGCCTAATCCACAGTGACAAAGATTATCTCCAGACTGCAAAAAATAGCATTGAAATTAAACCTGCAGTAACAGATACAATCCAATTTTAATCACACAAAGAAAAAAAAGAATAAAGAAAATAAACAGAACCTCAGTAATATTGGAATAGTCTAACATATGTGTGACTGAATTCAAAGTAGGGAAGAGACAGAAAGATGAAAGAACAGACGATAGTATTTACAGAAATGATTGCCAGAAATTTTCACACTTTGTTAAGAAGCATAACCCACAGATCCACAAAGTTCAATGAATCACAACAAAAGATAAATAGGAAGAAATCAGTTCAAGGCACATGAGAAGAAAAAAAAAAAGGAAAAATATCAGCCTGTGTGTGGGGAAGAGAACCACTTTAGGTATAGAGGAATATAGGTATAGAGGTATAGAGGAACTGGAATCATCATGGATTTCTTTTAAGAGTGTAAATAAATGGAAGAGCATCCTTAAGTGTTTGAGAAGGAAAACTTTCAACTTAGCATTCTATAATTAGTAAAAGTAACTTTCAAAACAAAGACAGTACATTTTAAACAAGCAAAAGCTGAGAGCATGAATTGCCAGATGTGCTATGGTAGAAATGTTAAACTGTTCACGCAGAAATAAATACTACTAGTAAAAAACTGAACTGTCACCAGAGAAGAATTTTTAAGTGCTTGAAGTGATAAATACGTGAGCAAAAAAAAAATTTTTTTTCTTCACTCACTGTTCCTAAACAATAATTGATTATTTGTAGCAAAATCAATATCTATATATTATGGGGTTTGAAATATGAAGGTAAAATGTACAACAGTAGCACGAAGGATTGGAAGAGAGAAATAAAATATGTTACTTTATCATGCTTGAATTATATATGAAGTAGTTTTATATTATTTGAATATGGAATGCCATGTGTAGTGTGTGTGTGTGTGTGTGTGTGTGTGTGTGTGTGTGTGTTTATAACCACCTCAAAAAATCAAAGAGATGTGGCCAATAAGACAATTGTGGGGATAAAAAAGAGATACAGAAATGAGTATTCTTAATTTAAATTCTGGGAGGAAAAGAAGAAAAAGGTACAAATAGTGATGAAACAAAGTACAAATAAAATGATAGATATCAACCCAGCCACCTCACAATAAATATGAATGACCTAAACACTCTAAATAAAAGGTAGAGATTTCCATAGTGTATATACTCAAGAAAAAAATTACTGTTGTCTATTAAAAACAGGAAAGTAGGGGCGCCTGGGTGGCGCAGTCGGTTAAGCGTCCGACTTCAGCCAGGTCACGATCTCGCGGTCTGTGAGTTTGAGCCCCGCGTCTGGCTCTGGGCTGATGGCTCAGAGCCTGGAGCCTGTTTCCGATCTGTGTCTCCCTCTCTCTCTGCCCCTCCCCCGTTCATGCTCTGTCTCTCTCTGTCCCAAAAATAAATAAAAAACGTTGAAAAAAATTAAAAAAAAATAAAAACAGGAAAGTAAAGTATGGAAAGAAGTACGTTATTTAAAATCTAATCCTCCGAACAGGGAATGTTACCAGATATGCAAAGTGGCATTTCTTACTGATTTAGCAATAAGAAATCTTACTGATTTCTTACTTTATTTAGCAGTAAAACATAGCAATTTTAAATGTGTATGTACTTAATAACAAAGTAACAAAATGTATGGAATGATAACTCACAGAACATTAAAAGGAAAAAATGAATTATAGTTTAAGATTTCTTCACAAATCTCTCAGAATGAATAAAGCAATAATCAGTAAGATATAGAAGACATTAATAATTGTCCATCAACATGAGTAGATTAATATTTACAGAAAAATTCACTCAAACTAAGAAGAGCCCCTGCTCTATTTTCAATTGTATATCATACTTTCACCAAGGTAGTTTCCATAAAAGAATTTTTAATAAATTAAAAATGATTGAAATCATATACAGTATGTTTGTTGACCACAGTGGAAAGAATCAAATTGAAATAATAATGACTTAAAGTATATATTTGTCATTCAGATTTCTGGGATTAATTTTGTTTCTTGGATAATCCTATATAAATTAACATTGAAATATAAAAAAATACATGATTACATTCAATTATATTGAAAAGTGAAAAAGTCTGAAACTCAGGAATTTTATTATGCATTATTAGAATTCACAAAAAAATATATCCCATAATACTAATTAAAATATAAAATGGTAAATTGCATGTAATATGTTTTTTATATTCATGTCACCAGTGTAGTATACCAGTTAAGAGCATAGACACTGAAGTCAGATTATCTGATTCTTAATATTATCATGAGCTAAATAAATTGCTTAATCCACCTGTCATCTTTTTTTTTTTTTTCATTTGGAAAATGATATTTGCAGCTACTTTTATCCTGAGGTTCTTTTTAGAATTGAAATAAAATCTATGCTCTGCCTGCACATTGATCAGAATATAGTTGATCCCTAGCACAATTATATTCTATTAGTAGTCACAAAGGAGCAGCAGTGTTAGTAGTAGATATATTGTGCTAGTATAGCCACATTATTACCATTTATATGCAATTTGCTTATAGACTAGTAAATTTCTCTAATAATAATGCCTTCCTGTATGTGTTTTAGGTTCGTATTTTTAATGACTGCAATTTTCTCTTTGCTTTTGCTTTCTATTGAATTTCTTCTTTCATTCATTCATATATATTTATGTAAGTATATATATATATACTTACATATATATATACATATATATATTTTTTTTCCATGATGTGCAGACCATGTATATATATATATATATATATATATATGCACTTACATATATATATACATATATATATTTTTTTTCCATGATGTGCAGACCATGTATTAGATGCCTGAAATATAAAGATAAAAAGACAAGTATGGTTTCTGCCACAGTATTGGAGGGGGAGAAAATAAATAACAAGCAAATAGATGCATACTTACATACTATAAGGTTCCCGTATGTGTTATGAAGGAGGCAAAGAAAGTGCATTGTTTGAAAATGACTGCAGAAAGGAAATGACCTAATTTGGAACAGAATCATCAAGGTAGACTTCTCACTGGAGATGCTGTTTAATCTGAGACCCAAAAGTAGAAAATGGACATGGGGGACTTTTCAGGCACAAGGAGGTTGTGTGACAGACACTCTAGGACAGCGAATATTAATGCTGCTGGAGGGAGAAAATTCAGTTCAGATATTTTGGAGGTAGGAGATAAGGTTGGTATCTAATACATTGGGAGTCACAGTATCACTAGATGGTATTTAAAACCTTTGGAATGGATTTTGGAAAAAGATATTTGAGTGACATGGGACAGTCCACTGATGAACTCTCACTTCTTGGGATCTGAAAGAAAACTAAAGGATTTCCCCCTAAAACAACAACAACAACAACAAAACTGTTGTTAAGATAAGGCAGAAAAAGCATAAGAAAGGATAAATAACTACTATTGTGCAGCAAAAAAATAATTAAAACATAAAAAAGACATATAAAAACATTTTTTCTGAGAAATATAAATTAGAATCTTTAATTTCCTGAATATTTATTTCTAGTACATAATAAAATGATCCATATATATATATATATATATATATATATATATGTGGTTTCAAGATGAATAATTTACCTTTCAATATTTCTTTGATTCACTGATTAAAACTTTATTTTTCCTAGGTTTCTTATTTTCTGCCTTGTCATTATAATCCTTATTTTTGTCTTCAGTAGTCATCTCTATCAAGATGACTCTTTGTTTCTCTTTTCCTAACGTTTTCCTGACTGCCAAGGTGGAATTTCTAATAGCCTACTTGGTGTCTCTGACACATAAACATGAAAATAAAATGGTGAAAGCAATGTTTTACATCAGGCAGATAATTTATTTTTTTTTATTATTTTTAACGTTTTATTTATTTTTGAGACAGGGAGAGACAGAGCATGAACGGGGGAGGGTCAGAGAGAGGGAGACACAGAATCTGAAACAGGCTCCAGTCTCTGAGCTGTCAGCACAGAGCCTGACGCGGGACTCGAACTCACGGACCACGAGATCATGACCTGAGCCGAAGTTGGACGCTTAACCGACTGAGCCACCCAGGCGCCCCAGGCAGATAATTTAGAATAAGAACCTCTTAACAAGTTAAAAGTTTATTTAGATATTTAATATAATTTCAGAGTGCTCTTCGGTAATCATTCTGAGCTCTAATAAGGTAAAGTGTTTATATAGATATTTTAGCTGGTTAGCCCAGAGTGATCAATTCACTTTTGTGTCTTCACATTAGATAACATATATACATATTTTGGCATAAATTATTTCTAAAAATCCCCTTTCTCCAGGCTTCTTAGTATATGCCTTCTGTTACTATTAGGATGATGATGTATCTGTCTGCTTACTTTGTTCTCTGTGAATTTTCACCACTTGCTGGTTTGCTTGATGATACCTCGGCAGTTTTTCGTAAAATACCATTACCCTGACTACAATATCCAGTTGTTTCCATAACTTTTTCATTCCCATAATCACTTCTCAGCAACCACTTTTTTTTGACAAATTGTCTTACAATAAATTTTTATTGTCAGATGTCCTAAAAAAATTGCATTCTATATAAGCTCTGTTACAATCTAGTTTATAAATAATACACATAATATTAGTGGTCTGAGATTACCTTTAATGCATTATAGATATTAATTTCAATGAAATTGTTATTTTCTTATAATGTCCATTGACTTCTTAGGTGATAATCTGAATATCTTTTTTGAGTTTCAAATGAAATATATATAAAACATAGCATATCATCCTATTTGTTCTCATCCATTCCCACACATAACAAACAATTCTGGAATTCTTTATTTTCATTATTTACGAATAAAATCCTTACTATCTCAGAAAAATTATCTTTGTTTTTCCTCCAACTTACATTCATTTTCTTATTCCAGAGTGTAGGTTCTTTCCACAATTCTGTCAAATAAATCATTCTAAAAACCAATTCCAATCATGGTCCTGCACAGGAAAAAAATGAAGATAAAAATTGAAAAAGGAATTCATTGGCCTTTTGGCATTGGGCTTGTCCTACAGATTTTGCAATTCCTATACAGGTTAAATTGCCTCATCCATGGCCCTTTTACATTTCTATTATGGTTCCTTGTAAAGGGAAGAGACAGTGTTACTATTGTCTTACATAAACAACAAATGGACATTCATAGGCTTACCAGTGACTGGTAAACTAATTCTATCATCAAAACTAATTTTTTTACACATCATTAGGGAAAATCAAAATGCCATATATCTATAAATTTGTTTTTTGGTTTTCTAAAAAAAACTTAATTTATAGTCTGAATATATGAGAGAGGTATTTATTATTTCATCTTGTAGCCAACTCATGTAGTTAGTGGTTATGTTATGAATATTGGATGGATATGGATGGTTTTAGGGATGGGACGTAGAAGTAGTAAACCTTGAAGAGGGAAGAGCTCAGATTAGATGGTCATAAAAAGACAAAACTAGTGTATTTAATAAAAAGGCAAAATAGAGTTTTAGCAAGAAAGAATTCATTTAAGAGTGAGCTCCCATGAATTCTAATAGGTTTCTGTTTTCAGCTTTCCATTAGTATCCTTGAAAATAAGCCCCCCATGTTCTCAAAGAGATACATAGCAATCTTCCTATTGGTCCCTAATGTATATCGTCACCCAGTTGACTTTATGGCTCATATTTGCTCTGTTGAACCTAATGGCAGTTTGTTCCCATAACATGTTTAACATTTTTCATTATTCTTTTTTGCTTATGTATTTATTTCAAATTATCATTCTTCCATTACTTGGCAAATATCCTTACCCTTCAAAATACATCTCAACTTTTACTTCCTTTATGAGTAGATCTCCATATAATTTATCATCCAAATCAGTATACTTGACAGTGAAAAAAAGTATTATTAATAATACTGGTATAATAACCACCTTAGTGATGATGTATACCCTGATAAACTTACAACCCCACCCCTTTGCCATGTAGTTGACATTTTTAAACTCTTTCAGCCCTCAAAATATGTGAAAAAGCTATGTGATTTAGCTTTGCAGTTGAAAGATAAAGTGTTAACTATATAATTAAAAAAAGAAGCACTTGCATTTTTCTCGGTATAGGTGCCAGAACAAATACATCATGTTACAGCTAGAGTTGAATCATGTAATATTTGATATCTTAGTTACTTGTTCCTGAACAATACAACAGTAGAGACTCATTTTTTCAGGTGAGTATCAAAATAGGAGAATAGAAAATTTATATGGCTGTTTTCCAACTCTCACAAATGTTGCCTGAATATAATGACCTTTGGAAATGTTCCTTAAAATATCATGCCTTTCTCTTACTCACATAAAACTTTAGCACAAGTGAGGCCCGATGTGTTATTTTGTGCGTAACTCTTCTGGTTCTAAAATTTTTAAATATGTCTACATTGTTATGACTTTTTATTAATATTGCAAGAATAATTATCAATTATTTATTAAATAATCTAGATAATGTTCAGTATTTTGGGAGGATATGTTTGATGGTTTTGACATAGGCATATATTTCATTTGGGGTTAATAATTTAACATGGACAGATAAGAAATAGAGTTTGTAAAATACCTTATTATGGAAAGCATTTTCACAAATCCAGAAGTTATATTAATGCTAAAAAATAGTAAATATAACCTTATGTTGTCTTTTAAGTATCTGAAATATATTTTCTAGATCACATAATTTAAAGGAAAACTGAACTTAAAATAAATGGAAGCAATATTTAAAAATATACAGAAATATATTTTTTAAAGGTTAGTAAGATGATAAGATGATCAAAATACTTCCAAAACCAAAAAGCTAAATATCTATTCATATATTGTTGAATATTTTGTTTGACTTTTATTTTTTTATTTTTATTTTTTAATATTTTTTCAATGTTTATTTATTTTTGGGACAAAGAGAGACAGAGCATGAACGGGGGAGGGGCAGAGAGAGAGGGAGACACAGAATCGGAAACAGGCTCCAGGCTCTGAGCCATCAGCCCAGAGCCTGACACGGGGCTCGAACTCACAGACTGTGAGATCGTGACCTGGCTGAAGTCGGACACTTAACCAGCTGCGCCACCCAGGCGCCCCTTGTTTGACTTTTAAAAACTCAATAAGATACATGAAAGTATTGTGGATTTGAATATTTGCATATAGTATAAATGAAAAATATTTTCATAGCACAGCTTAAGAATGAAGCCCCTGAGACTTTAGGAATAAGTGTAAATATACACTAAAAAATTATCTGAACAATACATAAGTAGCCTAGGCTCAAAAACTTCTGTACACCTCTAGGTTAAGAAAAGGTCTTTAAAAGTTTATTTTCTGTACATATTCTTAGCTTCTTTAATTCCTATGAGGTTTTATATTTTGCTGTTTTATATTTTTTGACTTTCTTCCCCTGGACCATTTACTAATAGCACACAGAACACAATTTGAGAAATGTGGACATAGTAAAATACTTACAAAAGAGTCATGACATTGGATCAAGGCCAATATAGAATAATGAAGGGAGTGTCAAACAGTATTCTTGTGGTGTCAAATTATATCCCATGGTGAAATCCCATACTAAAACGTTTTGTATACTTAAAAAAGAAACAAAACAATCCTGCTTACTTATAAAGCATCCAGTCGTTGATACTATGTCATATACACAAAGTTTGGTTCTTCTCTGTTGATAAAAATTTATAAACAGAATGCTTAAATGAAACACAGAGTCATTTTTTAGAGGGTATGTTTGATATTTTTATACTTGTGGAGTGGTATAAGACTGCATCTCATCAAGAATACTAAACTAGTTAAGCTATTACAACTCTATGCTCAGGGACTCATATACCCTCTCTGTGACTGCTGCCAAAAGATACACAACTGTGAGTGTGATAGGGAAGATTTCCACGACCCCTTAAGACCCCTTAAAACTGCTGATCATTGTAAATCATCAACACAATACAAATATATATAATAAGTAAGTCTGGTTTTAAAAGGTGAGAGGATGCCCTTCTATTAGTTCTTATTTAATTGTAGTAGTTCTAAATATCTATCTTAAACCTGAGAAATCCAGTTCGATGTTTGCCAATAGTTTCAACTTAAAACTGCACACTCAGTATTTTTTTTTCTAATCCTGAAGATGGTGATGCTAGTGATAATAATAATACTGGTGATGTTCATAATCATCAACACTTATTTTTCCCTATACACTGACACTTTTCTAGTTAGTGTTTCTAGATCTACACTTTCAGAATGTATATATGACTTTAACTATCACCTGTACTCTAATAATGAAACAAACTGCACTTGTTATCTCTAATCTGAACTATGAAGCACTTTCAAACCGTTTAAATACCTTCCACTCAGATTTCTACATGCAGTGGTCACATGAAATGAGCACAGGAATTTCATCAGAAAACAAGTGAATGATCTTTATCATATGTATCCTGTCAATTGGCCATGGTTCTCTTTCTGAGTCCCGATTTCTGCCTCATTTGTGAAGTGTAGCTACT